>NW_023502715.1:0-2626 GCF_013396075.1 Fusarium subglutinans
GAGGACTTAATATAATATATATTATAAAGAAATTAGTATATAATATTATTAATTTTTGTATACTAAAAAGAGATATTAAATTAAAATAATAAAATAATTACTTATACTTAGGTAATACCTTAGCTAGTTATTAGTAAGCTAAGGGATATAGATATAAAACTTCCCTTTTTTCTAAAAGAAGAAAAAGGAAAGAATGTATATATATAAACTTTTTAACAGAAACAGATCTGCTATTGACTGCATCTGTTGGTCCAGGGATCGCGTTGTGAACTAGCTCTGCAAGCTTGGTTAGAGCCTGGAACTTTTGTCCCCGACGAGCCAACAGACATCTATCCCTGTATATGACCGACCAACAGCTTGAAATTCAGCGCGTGGACGAACCAACAGATTCGCTATCTTGAATACACTGTTCAGAGCCCGAACCGGAAGGCATTAAGGGTCCGAAATCAAGCCATTGCAAAGTATTTATTTTGTAGATCTCTGCCCAAGAAATTTATATGTAAGGCTCAGAGTCCATACGTGCTTGGTGCCCTCTCAGAGTGAAGCAAAAGGCAACCAGATATCGAGAATCAGATAAGATTCGTCCACGCACAGATCCAACAAGATGCCCAAGCCTCAATCGAAATGTTTATCACCACCTGGCCTTCCAAAGGGCCGTGAAGAATTAGTCGCCTCCCTTCGAGCGCTGCTTGCTAACGACGACGTTGACCTGGAGATTCTCAGGTCGGGCGCTCCTTGGCCCAGCGCTACAGAGATTGCTCAACTATCACAAGTTTCCGGCAGCAGTGAGGATTCGCCAGCGGCCATTTCTTGCTCCCCAAATGAAACAGTTGTGGTCGATCCAGCATTGGGTGGCGATTCCTGTTATGCCAGCATTGATCTGGAACCCAACTGGCTGGGCAATCTCATGGCTTATAGCTGTGACGAGCTTGTCGAGCAACCAGACTCGTTACTCGTTTGCTCAGCCTCCGAAAGTATTAGCACCAGTAACAGCAGTAATAACGGCAACAGCACTGACTACTTGTCACATTTCTCGTCAAGCTCCATCAGCCAGTGGGATGCCCTGCTTGACTCTGTCTGCCCTCAAACACCCCACAATAGGGCCATTGTCCAAAGCCCGCAACGCCAGAACCAAGGCTCTGAAGTACCCCAACCCAGCAAAGCTAGTCTCCATAGACTCGGAGAAGGGGGACCCGCGACGACAACATCCCTGGCTGTGGGGCAAGCTGGGGCCATCGACAGGGACAGAAGCGCTAGCAACATTGCTTCATGCCACGCATCACCTCGAAAACGGCAGCGCCCTCATTACGCAATCGAGAAGCGATATAGGGCAGGCCTCCAGGAGCGTTTCGAGGCGCTTCGGGACTGCGTCACTTCGCTAAAACAGACGCAGCACGGACAGCGACTTCCGGGGAACAATGAGGATCTGACCGAGGGAGACGACGGAGCTAGCGACAACGACAGGGATAGGGTAGTACGGATGAATAAGGCTGAAGTGCTGAACCAAGCAACCGTATATATCCAACAGTTGCAGGAAGAGAACGAGGTTGCGATAGAGCATATCAAGTTGTTGATTGGTCAGTTTCGTGTTATGAAGCGCGCAATGCGGCAAGCATTGGGGGCGGGTTTAGGTTCATAGAGACGTTATCTAATCAATATCAATTATTTAGTTCATTTTTTTCTCCGTATACCCTGCGGCGAATCTTGTGACAAAAAAAAAAGGAAATAAAAGACAACGTGCATTCCTTAACATTTGTCTGATTCCAAGGTTTGGCTACTGCATCCCTCAACAGGGAATACCTGCGGGATCACCCTTGGCCTTTCCAGGTCTCCTACGAGGTTGTCTTTGTTTCTCTACGGTTATGAACCGTCATACTCCGGCGTGCTAGTTCGGAATAGCGAAGCTGCCTAGACTAATCTGAACGCAAGAAACTCGCTAAATTATTTACTTTTCACTCTGGTGGTGGTGCCACAGGTTGCAATTCGGTGGTACCACCAGCAAGACCATAAGGTAGGTTGTGATCATGGCGCCACAGTCAACTACCGGTACCCCAGATACCTATAGATATCAAAGTAGCTAGACACTTAGACCCTGCCAAGCCAGCGCTACCCCGCTAAGGAGGGCGGGGTTTAAGGTAAAAATGTCAATACCAAATTATACACCAACGCTCCAGGGATCATATACTAGCAAAACAAGGGTTCCTAGCCTTCTAATTAGTTTAAAAGTGTCCTGTCCCGCTTTTTCAGCGCACTGGCCATATTGCTAAAATCTCTTATTAGCTCTTATTAGCTTATAACCACACCTCTTAATAGTAAGTTAATTACTTAACTTAGTAAAATAGACTATTTTAAGCTAAATTAAGCTAATTAGTTAGGGTTAGTTAGGGTTAGTTAGGGTTAGTTATAGGCTAAAGGCTATATTAAAGTTAATTAAAGCTTAAAGTTAAGGCTAGGGCTTTAAGTTAAAGAAATATACTTTTTATAATATTAATATATTTAGGCTATTAATACTAAATTACATATATAAAGGTATATAATAGTATTCAGAAGGGGATATAGGATTAATTCTAAGGTAAGTCTTAGTATTTTAGAATAAATACTAAGACCTAGAATAACTATAACCTGC
>NW_023502716.1:0-2615 GCF_013396075.1 Fusarium subglutinans
GTCTCTTAAACCTTATTTATTTACTTACTTTAGTATAAATTAGCTAGTTATTATAGTTATAAGCCCAGGTAGAAAGTTATTTTAGTAACTTTTACTGCACTTATCTTATATTTATTTACCTTTTTATTATAACTATTATATTATTACTCTCTTCCTTAGTATAGTAAGGCTACGTAAGAAAATTTCTTATCCCTTTTTATTACTCTATACTGCCTTTTTATCTACTATTATAACATATTTAAGATAATAATATTAGCACTAGCTAATACTAATTTAGTAAATTTAGTTATACTAAATTCCCTAAAGAAGTAGCTATAATAGATTCAGATTCTTAAAATATAAACTAAAACTGTAAATATTTAAAAGCTTATTAATCCTAAGCTTTTAAATACTAATAATAATATTCCTATAGTACCTAAATCTAAGTAGTTTAAAGATTTTAAAGCTATAGAGCTTAAAACAGAGCTTGAAAGATATAGAGTTATTTAAATAGAAATTATAGCAAAATGCGCTACCTATATAGGTAATAAGCTTATACTAGCAGTTCTATAACCTCTCTTAAGCGCTTCTACTAATAATTAACTCTATAAGTAATTTAAGCTATATTAGGTATTTATATAGCAGAAAAGCAAGGTAGCTAAGATGCGCGTAAATTAGCTTTAAACTGTAATAGTATATATCCTAAAAACGGTTAATCCAGGCATAGCAATTACAGTAAAAATACAGTTATAATATAACTAAAAGGGCTATTACTCCATTTAATAGCTTCTTTATAGTATAAAGAAAAGCTATAGCTTATTAAGTATTAAAAATACAATAGAGGTAACTATAAAGTACGCTAAGATCCTAAGTAAAGTAAAAAGAGCAAGAGTTAACCCTTAAAATTAGCTTAATTACTAGTATTCTATCTTTATATATATAAAGTTATATAAAATTAGTAAAGTCTAAGGACTACTTATAATAATTAACTTTATTAATACAGTTAGTATAAAGATAGCTCCTAGTTAGGCCGCTTATATAAAACTTATAGCTAATACAGACTAAGTAAATAGAAAGCTATATTATAATATAGCTAATATAGTATAGCAGTTTAAAGCCTAGCTTTAAGAAAACCATTATATAGAAGCGCTAATAATTAACATAACCCTTATAAGAAAAAGTAATTACAGTAAACCTTAAAAATACTTATAATCTAGTAATTAAAGAAAATCTAAGACCTGCTTATATAAACAGAAAGAATACTATTAGAACCTTAAAAGCTATAACTATATTAAGGTTACCCTAGGTAAAGCTTACAGGAGCTAAACCTTAAAGATAACTAAAATAGAGATTATAGTAATTTAAGCTAAACTAAAAAAACCTATATAGAATAAGCTTAAATAGAAGTTTATAGTAAAAGGCTTATCTCTAAAGTCTAGAATTAGAAACAGTAAAGAAAACTCTAACTAGGGCCTAGATAGCTTTAATACAGTAAGGATTAATCTAAAACTAATTACTAAGACTAAATATTCTTTAGTAATATATATAGGTAGTAAACTAAAGCACTTTCTAGCTAATTTAACTCTATTTAATAATTATAAAGTAAGTTATTTAGTAAATAATATTAGTCTCTTAAAAAAAGGATCTTTTATAGAAGCTTAT
Source organism: Fusarium subglutinans (assembly GCF_013396075.1). Taxonomy (NCBI): domain Eukaryota; kingdom Fungi; phylum Ascomycota; class Sordariomycetes; order Hypocreales; family Nectriaceae; genus Fusarium; species Fusarium subglutinans. Next base: position 1,642 of record NW_023502716.1, read on the forward strand.
AATAAATAGGTTAAGGCAAGTAATACTTACTTTCTTATTACAGGCTATAAAATAAGAATTATTAAAAACCTTCTAGATAGACCTAAAGGGAAAAAAACTTACTTACTTATACTTAATAAAGTAGCAGTTATCTACGGTTTTTATATAAATATTATATTAAAAGTACTTCTTATAAATATAAAGATTTAGTATACTAGTTATAATTACACTCTTTACTATAAAAAACCTAAGCAAAGCGTTATTATTACTTAAATAGAATACTACTATAACCTTATTTTCCTTTAATATAAGCTAATTTTTTATTACCCTAAATACTTAATTCTAATAATTTAAGGTATAGTTCTAATTTCCTTACTTATAATATAGTTTACTATAATCTCCCTAAGAAGCTATAGTATATAATATTACCCTTCTTATAATAAGCTATGTAAAAGGCTGGATTTAAAATAACTATAGCACTTAAAAGCAGGATATCTTAGAAGTTAAGGGGTAAGAAAACTTATAAAAAGGGCATAAAAGGTAAGAGTAAATAGAATAAAGTAAATTAAGTATCTAATCTGTATATAAACGTATATATATAGCATAGTTAGCAGGAGACTATTAGAACACCGCGCCCCTTATCCTTTCTAGTAAATCTATTAGGATCTTTAGGACTATAAAAAAGACTTTAATAGCATAAGGTAGCTATTAGTAATTAAAAACAAATTTACAGAACTCCTATATACTAAACTACTTTCTAATAAGACTAAAGATATAATCTTTAATATAATATACTAATATAATAAATAAGTAAAATAATAATTTACTTTTACTATATATAAGATTTAAAGTAATAATAAACGCATTGTAATTTATAAATTGGAAAACACGCTATACTAAATCTATTACTATAATAAAGGCATTAAGGTTAAAATATCCCTAGTAAATATACATAAACTAAATAGAGTAAGTAAATAAGTAAATAAAAAAGTAAT
>NW_023502717.1:0-2574 GCF_013396075.1 Fusarium subglutinans
ACTAGGTAAGGAATATAGCTAGCTTGCTAGGGGTTTTATTAAATAGCTTAGGTAGGTTAGGCTTAAGTATTTTTTTAGTATCTTTGCCTATAGCTATAGTAGTAGTAAGGTTATAAAATTCCTAGATATTATTTTAGTTAGTATTAGCTTAAGCTACCTATAGTATAATAGTTTTTGCCAGGGTTTAGTGTATTTTATTAAGGTTATTAGTAATACTTATAAGCTGGTTATAAAGTCTCCTAACTTTTAAGTCTTTAGAGCTATTTAAAGAGTTACTATGATTTATATTCTAATCTGTAAGTAGATAATTATTAATAGAAATAGGGTTATTATTAGTAATAGCCTATTACTAAATAGGGTTAATAGGTATAGCTATTATATAAGTATTACTTAATATTATATAGTACGGTTTAAATAAGAGCTATTAATATATAATAGTTAGGTCTAACTATATTAAACTAAGCTGTACTTAAGTTTATTATTAGTAAATTATATAGGGTATATACTAAGTATTATTAAAGTATTATATCTTTTAATAGTAAATTAATATATATTAGGCTTAGTTAATATAAAGAAGTATTATTAATAGCTAGTAAGCTAAGTTTTATCTAATACTAAATAAATGTACTTAAGTTTATTATTAGTAAATTATATAGGGTATATACTAAGTATTATTAAAGTATTATATCTTTTAATAGTAAATTAATATATATTAGGCTTAGTTAATATAAAGAAGTATTATTAATAGCTAGTAAGCTAAGTTTTATCTAATACTAAATAAATATATATATATACTTATAGTTTTTAGTAAAAGTAATATAATATAAGGTTATTATTAGTCCTAGAGTAATACAGTCCTGGAGTGCTATTAGTTTAATATTAGTTAGTCCTATCCTGGTTAGTTTAATATTAAATCTTATAAGTATTAGTAAATATAAGCTATAGTATTTCTATTAAGTGAAATTTATAGGGTATAATTTTATATATAACGTAACTGCTAAGGTTATAATACTATACTTAGCTTAGTAAACCTTATAAATTGCAAATAGCTAAAAACGCCTACTAGCTTTATATAGTTTATATTTTTATAAGCTGGATTAATTTAAGTTCTGTCCGCTGGTATAACGGTTAGGTCCAATTGTATTAAACTAAGCCATACTTGGGTTTATTATTAGCAGATTGCGTAGGGCGTATACTAAGCATTATTAAAATATTACATCTCTTAATAGTAGATTTAATGTATATTAGGCTTGATTAATATAAAGAAGTATTATTAATAGCTAGTAAGCTAAGTTCTATTTAATACTAAATAAATATTCTTATATACTGGCTAAGTAATATATTAGTATATTAAGGTTTAAGGATTAAGATATTTAGACTTTAGTCCTGGACCGTAATGGTAGATCCTTGGTCTGTATATAATTAGTGCTTTAGTTATAGACTGAGATAGTAGTTATTAGTCTATAATAATTAGTAAGAAAATTTATAGGTAATACGTAATGTAATTGCTATAGTTATAATACAATCTTTTCCCTCCTTTAGGTCTTATCCTTAAGACTATACTTACTTACCTGCCTATTAGTTCTATTTAGTATATACTAACTTAGACTTATATTTTTTATATATCTTACTAATTATTATATTAAGTTATATTTTTAAGACTAAATATATAAAAACTTCTAAGTCTAGTTCTTTTGCTTAGTATATTTATACTTTTAGTAACTATATTATACTATATTTCTATTACCTTTATTATAGTTTTATTTATAAGGCTAATAAAAATCAAGCTAACTATTATAGGAATTATATTAAGGCTAAAGTAGTCTATAATGGTTTAGGTATTATAACTAGTATATACTAACTTAGACTTATATTTTTTATATATCTTACTAATTATTATATTAAGTTATATTTTTAAGACTAAATATATAAAAACTTCTAAGTCTAGTTCTTTTGCTTAGTATATTTATACTTTTAGTAACTATATTATACTATATTTCTATTACCTTTATTATAGTTTTATTTATAAGGCTAATAAAAATCAAGCTAACCGTTATAGGAATTGTATTAAGGCTAAAGTAGTCTGTAATGGTTTAGGTATTATAACTTTTTGTAAGTTTTTTATAGTAATTTATTAATTTATCTAGGTTATGCTAATTCCTTTTTTAGTTTTTAAAAACATAAAGGAGTGTAAAAAGTTAGAAGAAGATAAGGCTAAGGCTAAGTAGGCTTTAGAAGAAGCTATAGCTTGTCTTGCCTGTATATGTAAAATAAAGCGTTGTCTTAAGGAGCAGGGTAATAAGTTATTTTTTTATAATATATAGTTATTAGAGGAATAGGGTGGTTTTTTTATTAACTAAGCTAAGTCTTTAATTGTTTTTAAAGCTTAGTCTTAAGGGGCCTTTAATATTATTAATTAGAATTCTATTTTTACTAATATTTTTTATTTTAATGTGAGTTATTAGGCATTAAGGAGGTATTTTAGTAGTTCCTATATATTTTTATTTTTTAGGTAGTTTTTTTACTTTATTAAGTATTTTCTTTAGCTATTAATTTTATAAGTATTTCTAATTG
>NW_023502718.1:0-2556 GCF_013396075.1 Fusarium subglutinans
TATAACCTTACTACTACTATAACTATAGGTAAAGACGCTAGGGAAATCCTTAAGCCTAACCTACCTAAGCTATTTAACAGAATCCCTAGCAAGCTAGCTATATTCCTTACCTAGTGTAAGGCCTTTATAATTTACTATTTAACTTAGTTTAAAAGGGATTTTACTAAAACTATATATACTGCTAGATGCCTTAAGGGCATAGTAGTATAATAGTTCTAACCTATTATAAAAAAATATATTACTAAACTAGAGACTAAACTGTAACTTTAAATATTTATACTATATAATAATTATAATATATTTAAAAATATACTTAAGTAAGTATTTAAAACTATTAATAAGAAAGGATATACTAAATAATATATTAAAGCTTTTAAATAAACTAAGTTAGCCTTTAAATACACTACTAAATACTAATAACTTATATTTAAGCTACTTTAGGACTAGGATATACTTATATTACTTTTCTTTAATAGACTAAAAGAAATAGTATAAGCTAAATTATATAAGATACTATAACCTGTAACCTTAGTTAAATATATTAGCATAGTAGTTTAAATTAATAACTATTAGTTTATATAGAGAACCTGTAATAACAGAAACTTCCAGGGACAATAAGGAAATAAACTGCGCTATAACGCGAACTAAGGGAAAAAATAAAATAAAAATAATAATATATTATATAGAACCGATACAGGACTAATAACTATTAAAATAACTAAAAAAGACAAATCTAAAATTACTTACTAGAACTGTAGTAAGAAAGGACATTTTAATTAAGAATATAAAAACCCTATTAAAACTAACTAAAAATATAGACTAGTACTAGAAGGCAAGACTATTAGTACTACTAAAAGGGATAATAGTAAACCCTAGATAATAATTAAGATAGTTAATATAACTAGAAAGGATAGATATAATAACTATATAATACCTTATATTAAAGGACTAGAACTTATAGTCTTAATTTATAACCTATTCCTTAGTAAAGAACAGATACTTAAAAAGTACTATCTATATATCCTAGAAGAATAATAACCTGTTCTAGAATATATAGTATTAATATTAAAAATACTATACCTTAAATAAGGAGAAAATATAAAAAAATAATAAGACTAATAAAAAAGGGAGTTATATAAGAAAAATAAATAAAATAAGAATATTAAACTTAAATAGGTGCCTATTCTAGAACTAGGAAAAGCTAAAATAACTAAAAAAATTATTACTATAGTTAGAAAAGGAAAGAAAGTTAACCCTAATTTAGATAATAAACCTAGTATATAAGAATTTAACTATAAGCTTAATAATACTATAAATTAAATATTTAGAAAAACCAGGATACCTATTAAGATTTAAGATAGAACTATTTAATTAAGCGCCTACTTAAGTATAGATAAGATCTCTGTTAGAACTATAAAAACTATAAAAAGATAACTAAACTGGTACTATAGTAACCTAAACTATATATTAGTATTAAGAACCTAATAAGACTTTAAAGCTAAGAAAATTAGATAAAGGGTAAATTATATAATCTAGAATATAGAGATTATACTATAATATAATAAATATAGAAATTAAGTATAGTATAGTAAAGTACTTAAGTATACTGAATTAACTAAAAAAAAGGTAATTATAGAATAAGATAATAATATTTATATTTAGGCATATACTAAAGATAAAGTAGAAGATTTAGTAACCTCTAAAGAAGAAATTTAGGTAAAAAGGGACTTATAAAGGTACCTAAAATACCTAAAATATTAGTAAATATTATAGATATCCTGTATATAATACTACTGCCTATAGTATAGGTAAATAAAAGAAGTAAATAACTGCTTCCCTATTTAAATAAAAGAATATAAAAAATAGAAACCCTACCTACTTATTAATATCTTAGGATACTAAATTACTAAAAAATTTAAAAGGACTTAAGTAGTTTAACTTAAAGCTAATACTAAGATATAAGAAAAAGCCCTAAGCTATATCTAGAACTTATACCCTATTATTAAGTAAAGATAAAGGGTTTAAGAAGAAAAGGATACTAAAGAAGATACCTTAGATAAGAAAATCTATAAAGCTATTACTAAAGTTAATAGGCTAGAAAATAAATAAGATTATATATTAGAATATAGCTAAACTATAGAATAATTACTATAAAATAAAAGCAGCTAGGAAGCTAGAGAAACTACCCTAGATAAACAAATTATATAAATAGAAGTTAAGTATTAGGATAAACTAGCTTACTAATATAAATACCCTAATAATATTAACTACATAGATAGTAAATATAGTTATAAATACCTATAGATAGGAAAAGAATACTACTATCTATAATAAAGTACTAGGTAAGTAAAAAAACAATAAAAAATAAACTTCCTATAAAAGCTTTATAAACTATAGTTAGTAATAACTAATAAATATACCTAAACTTAAAAGTTAAAATTAAAGGCAAGTAACTAAATGTACTTATAAACAGTAGAGCAGTTATAAACCTTATTTCCCTTAAAATAGTTAATAAGTTAAGACTTGTTAAGACCTAATTTTATATAAAGGTCTTAT
>NW_023502719.1:0-2546 GCF_013396075.1 Fusarium subglutinans
TAATTCTTATTTTAATTTATAATAAAAGTACTAATTATATAAGAATTAAAAACTTACTATTATAATTTAAAACTAAAGCTTAATATTTTAGTCCTTAAACTTTATATAACGGTTATATAAGCCGTTAAGCTACAGGGCAAAAGATCAGGCTATAATCGCTATATAAGCAATTATAAATATACTATAGCTGCTTATAGAAGCCTTACAGCGCTATTACAGGCACAAATCGTAACATAATACTCCTTCTTTAGGGGCTTTTATCCTTAAAGCCTACTAAAGCTAGCTATTACAGGGAAAACTAAGCCCTATACATTACCGTACAGCTACTAACCTCCTAAGGCATACCTTGCAGTGCCTCTTTACATTACGTAGGCACCCTTATAAGCAGCTATACTAAAGAAAGGGGAAATTAAACCCTTAACCTTTAGGCTACTTGCTAATAGTAATTATTATATAACGGTTATATAAGCCATTAAGCTACAGAGCAAAAGATCGGGCTATAATTACTATATAAGTAATTATAAATATACTATAACTACTTATAGAAGCCTTACAGCGCTATTACAGGTATAAATTGTAATACTTTAATATACTAATATATTACTTAGCTTATATATAAGAATATTTATTTAATATTAAATAAAACTTAACTTACTAGCTATTAATAATACTTCTTTATATTAATTAAGCTTAATATATATTAAATTTACTATTAAGAAATATAATACTTTAATAATACTTAGTATATACCTTATATAATTTGCTAATAATAAACCTAAGTATAGCTTAGTTTAATATAGCTAGACCTAACTATTATATACTAGTACTAGGAAATGTATTATAACTTTTACAAACTTACTATAGCAATATACAAGATAACACAATAAGATATTTATTTTAATTTATAGCTTATTTATAAATAATAATAACATATAAGGTGCTTAGAAGTTGTGTTTATATGCTTCTGTTATATCCTTATCTGGTGCAGTATTACAACTCTTACGGTTAACAGCTAAAGAGGCACAGACCTGGAGCCGTACCTGCAAAGGTTAGCAGAAAGCCGATGACATTTGGTCAGTGAGCCATATAGCCGGACTGCGTAGAGCCATCTTTTTCTGACTCAGCTTTTGTTAATACCATGATGCGATTGATGAAACTGGTTGGCGTAAATATCCCTGTTATTAAGTCGTGCTGAGCAGCTGATTGAAGACTTGAAGTATGGCTTGCAGTCTGGTTAGAGGGAAACAAAAAGAGAATCTGCCCTTGATGATGAGTCTATTCAATCACGGTCTTGTGGTAGCAGAAATGAGGATGTTGCAAAATAAGTTGGGCTCACTAAGAACTTCATAATATCGGCCCCATCGATTGAGATTAAGATAGCTAGTGAGAGAGGTATTGTACTAAAAGGATAACGCTAATAATAGTTCCGCTTCCCAACTAAGGCTGTAGCCCTACAATTAAGCGAGCTTGTCAAGTCCAAGGATTCGATCATGGTAACCTTTCTCTCAAGGGGTTTAGTCTGAACCAGGTCGCAGATCACCCGATGCCTGGTTTAGCACTGAAACACAATTAGCGTAATGATAGCCCTATACTACTATAAGGTGTTATTCAGGGGGAATTAAAACCGTAGACATGCTACTGACTTGAGCTATTGAATATAAGTAAAGTAAAAAATACTAAGTTTAGTTAAGTTACCCTACTTTTAAATATTTTAATGCATCGCTTCCAGCTTTTGCACTTTACTTCACAAACAAGCCACTCCTTTTCAATGCAAGCCATTTGTAACAGGGGCACTTCCATACGAGCAGTTTCGACTCTAAAATATGGTCTAGACTCCAGAGTGCCGACCTGTACTAGCGGGCGCAACAATCAGGCAATTTTGAGTCTTCGCCCCCAAAATCAAGTCCAAGTCTCATGTGATAAAAGCCCATCAGCACTAGTCTGCAAGACTGGTAAAAGCCTGATCAAGTTAAAGAAGTCTCCTAGGGCTAAACAATAAAGCGCTCAGCAGATAGAGGCCATCTCGAAACTTGCTTCGAAATAGAGTAAATTCTAGATCGGATGAAATGTTTGCATTACCCACTTGGTCAATTCATTATGCGTTGGGTGATCGTCGCTGGGGAGGAATCGGCTCCTGCGATCAGCGCTTGGGCCTCCCCGCCTGGCTTGATTAGCAGCTACTCCATTCCCTGCAAGGCGTATGTGGTTGCTGAGTTTAGTCCTTCAGCCATCAGGCCTTAGCACGCAGATCAGTAGCCTCTTTTCTAATAAACACATTAGCCATGGCTTGAAGATACTGTGTAGCCTACGGCTCTTGGCAAGAGTCTATAGGGAAAACATTAAAGCTTGCAAAACTTACTAATACAATGCCATATAGGGCTACAGGTAAATTAAGCCGTACTATAATAAGGTTATAAGTAGTTAAAAGAGGCTTTAGCCTCTAGTATATAAAGGTAAAGAATACTAATAGATATATATAAGTAAGATACTTATATTTTTATTATTACTTAAAATTTTAATTTTAGCTAAAAAGTTAATATTTTAAT
>NW_023502720.1:0-2481 GCF_013396075.1 Fusarium subglutinans
TAATTAAACTTATTACTAGTAATTACTTTATTTTGTATCTCTATTATTTAGTTATATATAGATTTAATTATAATAAGTCTAGTTTAATCCCTTTTTTATATAAGTCCTAATGCCTAATAAAGGGCTAATAGTTAATCCCTGTAAAGTCCTATATATATATTACTAACCCCAGTAACTTAAATAAGAGAATTAGTCTTTTAAAATAGAAAAAGACTAGTTATAGCAGCGCAGCAAGAATAATAGTAAACGCTATATTAAGACTCCTAGGTAACTAGGCCAAAGACAACTAAAAGTTAGCATTTTAGAACCTAGGTATCCAGGTCTGCCTCCTAACAGTTAATAACATACCCAGGTCTCCTAAGCCTACCTGTAGTAACCTTTATATCCCTATCTACCTAATTCTAAGTAGCTTGGACACGCTAAATAAGTCCTCTAGTACCTACTAATATTTAGTTTTAAAACTATCCTTATATATTAAAAGCTTCCCAGCTTAAGCATTATAAGGCAATATAAAAGGGTAATACTACAATACTAACTACAGCACGCACTAAGCTTAGCCACGATTATAACTGCTTTGTATTTTGCAAAACCGTTAGTTATCCCCTTCCCACAGGAAGCCAACTTGGCTACAGGGGTAATCTCGCTAAACCTAGCTACAAGCCATCCAGCACAGATATTCCTAGTATATTTATTCTTAACTACTAGCTATACCTTAAGAAAAAAAAATTAAAAAGCCTTAAGGAGATATGCGCTAGGATATTAGTTATTTCTATTAAACTAGAAATATTTACAGACCCTATATACTATAAATATCAATTCTGTAGTAAATATATAGTTAGAGGCAAACCTACAGATCCTAAGTTAGACTATCCAGGTTTACCTAGCTAAAAGGTTTAGTTATTTACATTTAACTTTAAATAGAAAAAGAAGCTAAATAAGAAAGATAGATACTGCTATATTTAAAGGAAAACCTACTAAGCACCAGGTTTAAATAACTAGTATAAATTATATACTAATTATAACTTTACTTTAGTTTATAAAAAGTAAAATATTAAAGCCTGTAATATCATTATAGTTTCCTAGAAGCCTAGTAATAATAAACTTACTATTAAGGGTAATATTATCTATTACTATTAGGAAGCGTATAGTAAAAACAATAATAGCAATTTCCAGTAAAGCTTTACAGGCAATAATTACTATTATAAAAAATAAGTTTTACTTAATTATTACTGCCCTATATATTATCTAATTAAATAAAAGGTTTTAAGTTTAATATAAACATTACGTAAAGTTTTATAATTAAACTAAGTAATAAAGCAGTAAGTTTAAAGTAAAAAAAGCAAGTACTAGAAAAAGCAGCTTAACTTAAAAAGGAAAGAAAGGCAGGCAGGTTACTAGATAATAAAAACTTTAAACTTAAAGATATTTCCAATAGTATAATTCAGCCTACTATTAATAGTTTTAATGCTAGTACTGGCCTTCCCTTAGACTTTAACGTTAGCTTTAATAGTATATTTATCAGGGATAACACAGACGCTAAAATAAAAAACAAGGTAATAAAACAGCTAAAGAAAACGCTTAGCAATCTTATATTAAACCTTAAAGCCAGCTTTAAGGATACAGGCAGTTTTACTTATCCCAGTATATAAACTCTAGTATTTCTAGAACCAAGGCTTAACAACTTTAGTAATATCCTTACTATAATTAACTATATTAATCCTAAAGGCTTAGTATAAGTAATTATACCAGACCCACAGAACATTTAAAGATTAGAGACTAGAAAGGTTAATCTAGTTGTTTCCGACTTAACCATTACGTTAAATAACCTAGCTATTACATAGATTTCAATAATTAAGTATAATACTAACAAGAAGACAGCTACTATCACCCTCACGGGCCAGAATACAAGCTCTTAACTAAAAGCATTTAACAAGATTAATATTTAGTTACTCCCTACCTATAAAATAACCTATCTCTTCTCTGCTACTACTAAGGAATAGACCGGTGCCACTTTGCCAACCTAGCACCCCGAGATTAATTATAGTAGCACAGTTACCCAAGTCGCCCAACTCGTATTATCTTTAACTTTCGCAATCGCACAGACTAACATCGTTAAGACTCTTTAGCTAACAGCCATTTAGCAAAGTAATTTAATTATCTTTTGCCTAGATACAGCTCCTGCTAAAAGCAAACTACTATACCCCAAGATACCTAGATTTACTACTAAAGCAGAAGGAAACTTTAAGTTAGTATTTAAGGGCCTAGTCTTTAAGCCAGGATCTTATATTCTTTAGCTTACTAAGCTTTAAAATGAGATTAACTATAAGAGAGAGATAAAAGGTAAATATATTACTATATACTTTTTAAAATACTATTTAAATAAAAATAAAAGTAGTACTTTTTACTTTATAAAGTAAGTTAAGGAAAATAAAATATAAAAAGTAATAAAGTTAAGTTATTTTTAGAATTTAATAATATATT
>NW_023502721.1:0-2467 GCF_013396075.1 Fusarium subglutinans
TATAAAGATAAACTATATAAGCTAGCAGGACTATAGTATAGTAACTAGGTACTAATTCTATAGAAAGTTATATCTTAAGATAATTTTAAGTAATAAAGAGGGATTATATATAACTTTATAAGAATTACTATTCTAAAAGAGCTTAGTATTTATAATAAATCTTACTATTACTAAGTTTAAGGCCTAAATAATAAGCTAAAAGGTACTTTAATATTAATTATACCTGGCTTTATAGGTAAACTACTTACCTAGAACTAACTAATCCCTTAAGACTTAAGTAAGGAAAGGATATTTAGCTGCCTTAAGGGATATAATTATATTTTTATTACTAAGCTAGGAAAAGAAATAGAGAAAGGCTATAATAAGTATATACTTTACTATATAGGGTTATATACTTTTAAAGGCTACTTTATATAGAGAAAAGAAAAGCTATACTTTCCTATTTCTTATATAACTTTAGTAAAAGTAAGGGAAGTATAGGCTAAGTAGCTTAGCCAGGTTAGTATAACTATTTAAGGATTAGTACTAGGATTTAAAGACTTAGTAGTTTAATTAGGATTCTTAATATAGATTAATTTAAGTAATTAGTTAGCGCTTACTTTAAAATATAATTCCTTAACTCTTTTAACTTTCTTTATAGACTTAATACCCTTATTACTTTATATTTTAAAGGTACTAGCTATACCTTTACTACTACTAGTTATAGTACCCTTTATACCTAAGACTTTAAGGGCATTACTGCCTTTAATAGCCTTTAAATAGAAAATATAAATACTAAAGACTTTATAAAATAAGGCTACTAACTAGAAGTTTATTAAGGTTACTTTACTAAGAAATTTTAAGATTATAAGCTTATTCCTTAAAAAGAGTTTAAATAATTAGGTAGCTTTAATATTTAGTAGCCTTTAAATTATTACTAAGGTAAATAAACTAGTAAATATTAAGGATACTTTTTACCTTATTTATAACTATATATTTATATTAAACTTTAGGTATACTAAGGAGATAATTAAGACTGTAGGTAAGTGTACTAGGGAGATAGTAATTAAGCCTAGACTATAGGGTTTACTAATTTATACTAGAACTAATTTAATATACTTTCTAACCTTAAAGATATAGGTATCCTTTATACCTGCTAGACTTATAAGCCCTGGGCAGTAAGATAATACTTATAATGCTATAGTTAAGGCATTTTAACCTAAGCCTATAGTAAGAAAATTATAGAAAAAGAAAATAGCTAGAAAAAACTAAAAGTAATAGAAGGATAATTATAATAAAGATAGGGAGGAACTTAGCTTAAGATTAATTAATTATTTAATATAAAGGATAGTTACTATAGAACTAGGGACCTATATATATATTATTACTTTAAGTTAAACTGCTTACTTAATATGGTTTCTTAGGCATAAGGGCATGTAGCAAAACCATATAGGGACCTATTAGTTATAGTAAGTAGTTTAGGGTAAGAGGTCTAGCCTATATAAGTAGGGTTAAAAGGATATTTATATTAATAGATATAAAGGGACAGAATTCCCTTAGGACCTTAGCTTTTTTATACTTTTTTAAACTAAATTTTATATATTTTATCCTTATATTTAATACTATTAAACTAATTACTTGATTTTCTATTTAATAATAAAGACCTTATTTTAATTAAACCTTTATAGCAGTTTATATATAGTTTATAATTAAGATTATTAAAAATTATTATCTTTTGCAGTTTTTCCTTTATTATTGCTCTTTACCTTTAAAATACCTATATAGGCCTTTAGAATTTCTTAAAGTTATTAAAATTAGGGCCTTAATTAGGGAAAAATAATAAAAAATTTATTAAGTAAATAAAGACCTAGGTAGCTATAAACTTATTAATAAACCCTAGGACTTTAAGGATTTAAATTATATCTAATTAGTAGTTAAAGTATATTAAATAAAAGGTAAAAATAAAGGTATATAATAAAGCTATTTATAGCGTAAAAAATAAGTATTTTAATGCTAAAATTAAGTAACTTTTAGTAAAGCTATTATATTATAAGGTAAAAGAGAAAGGTTAAGGGAAGGCTAAAGAGGTTAGAAAGAGGCTATTAAGAAGGAAAAAAAAGCCCCTTTTTTAGCACCCTAGCCCTAATTTTTAAGGCCTTCTTATTAGGTTAGTTAAAGCCTAACTTTTAATACTTTAATCTTTTTAAAAAGGTATAATAATCTAATAGTATTATATTTTTAATTAGTATTAATTTTAATTTAGATTTTAGAAGTATATTTAGTAAACCTAGGGCTATTAATTTATATATAGAATATTAAAAGCATTATATAATAATTAACTAATTATTTAGTATTTTCTATAAAAAAGGTTATTTTAACTTTTTATTAAGTTAAGTAAAGGAAGTTTTTTAATAACCTAATATTAAAGGCATAGCTATAAAGGGGTTATAAAAAGGGTAATTAAGCTAGGTCTATAGTAATTAAAGTA
>NW_023502722.1:0-1536 GCF_013396075.1 Fusarium subglutinans
TGAATTTATCGGCTATTTTATTCAAGCCTTAACACATAGTAAAAGCAGTTTTAAGTTATCTTTTTACTAGTAATAATAATAATAATAATAATAAGGATAATAATAACTTTATAACCTCCTTTTCTAAAAAATCCTTCTTTAAAGAGAAAGAGAATAAGTCTTTTAATAATAATTAGATTATTATAACTCCTATGCCTTACTATAAAGTCTTTTTCTATACTAGAATATCCCTTGCCTTAAATAATATCTTAAATACTCCTTACTGTATATTAAAAGCTTTAACTCCTAAGTTATATAATAATAGTAGTATTTACTATACTATAAAGAACTCTTTCCTTAGTTAAAAGCCTGCTTAATATCTTTATTTCCCTTATAAGGGATATATACTAAGCTTTCTTATAAAAAAGAGTTCCTTAGATTAGTACTAGACTTACTATAACTTTAATAAGTATAAGAGATATTAGGTCTCTAAGTACCTTTATAAGTAAGTATATATTTATTTCTTTACTACCCTTTTTACTTTAATTAGCTAATTAATATATAGTTATAATAAAGCCCTCTTAATAGTTAACTATATAGTTAATCTTACTCTTAAGCTTAAGCTTAAGGAAGAGAGCCTTATTAAGAAGGAAATTAAGTATCTTAAGACTATATATATCTTAATTTAATTATATTTTTATAGCTAACCTTTTATTATAATAGAAGCTTTACTATACTAAGTATATAGTTAGGAAATTAATTAATACCTTATATACTAAGTCTATATATTCTAAAGGCCCTTACTACTTTGCTTCCTTAGTCTTTTTATACTTAAGGCATATTTCCAGTTCTATGCCTTAGCTCCTTTACTTTACTTCCTAGGAATTATATAAGTAAATAAACTTAGCTATTTCTTAGCCTAGTCCTTTTATTATAATCTTTACTTAAATTAAGCTTAAGTATAAAAAGGTATATAATACTATAAAGAGATAGGCTTTTATATTTTAAGCTAAAGGTTAAACTATTATTTTAGATAGTAATAAAAATAAGGATTAGTAGCTAGTTACTTTAGGTTATATATTAGGTATAACTTTATATAGTTACTTTATATTAAGCTAATTTAGTAAATTACTTTAAGGATCTTAAATAGACTTAAATACTTAGGCTATTTACTGCTAGTAAGTAAAATTAATTAAATAAAATTAATTATAATCTTAGTATAATTACACTCTTAAACTATTTTCTTCTTATTAGTAATTTATTATAATATATTTAGTAGTAATTAAAAGCATTTAAACTGCTATCTTATAAGTACCTTAATTAGCCTATTAGTAGGTATTTTATTAGTCTTAAGGTATATTATATTAAATAACTTCTTCTTAAACTCCTACTTAAGCTATATATTATATATATCTATATATTATAAGTAAGTAGTAATTCTTATACTACTTATTATTAAATAGATCGTTTACTAATTATTATAGTAAATATCTTATAAAGTCTTAGGGTTAAATTAAAGGTCCCTGAAAAGGCATTTTATTTTTATTATCTTTTTAG
>NW_023502723.1:0-777 GCF_013396075.1 Fusarium subglutinans
CTGTAATAACTTTCTTATTTTTAGGTTATTAGTAAAGGAAGTATTTAAAGTAATTATTATTACCTAAGTTTTATTATACTTTCTATATATAATATAGTAAAAGTATATAAGATATAGGTAGTAAATAACCTAATTTACTGTAAAATAATACTATTTACTTAAATTAGTAAGGAATTTAGAGAGGTAGCTTATAATATATACTATATTAGGCCTAATTATAATTATAGTATATAGAATTAAACCTATCTTTTCTTAATAAAGCTTAATTTTTTTTTTATTATTTAGTCTTTATATTTCTTATATTTTAGTAGTAAAATTAAAATTACTAAAAAGGTATTCTTTATAGCCTAACTGAATTTTATTATAATTTTCTTAATATAAGAATAATATAGACTTATAGTTTATTTAGCTTAGTTATAAATAATTTAAATACCTAGAAACTACTTTACTTTATCTTATTAAGTAAGTTTAAAGCAACTTTACAGGCTAGTAATTAAATACTATACTATAAGTAGGTTATTTTAGTAGTAAAAGATTAAGATATTATTAATAAAGAAAACCAGATATATATCTTTCTTTTTTAAGTAAAAAAGGTAAGGTTTTTCTATACTTAGCTTAAGACCTAGCTTCTTTAATTTTACTATAAAGGTCTTAAACTAAAGCTTAGGTAAGTTATAAAGGCTATATAAAGCGCATTATAATAAAAGTACTTTTCCTATAATATTAAACCCTAGGGGAAATTTATATATAACTAGCTTATTATTTTTACCTCTTAGT
>NW_023502724.1:0-326 GCF_013396075.1 Fusarium subglutinans
AATAGTAATAAAATAACTATTATAAAAACTGCTAAGATTTAAAGAAAAATAAAATATACTTTTTTACTTAATTTAAAAGGCACTAGCCTTTAATAAGCTTATAAAGCTTAAATAAGAAAGTAAAGTTTCTTGTAGTATATTATAAATTATCTAACTAAGGGGTAAAATCTTATATATATAATCCTTATTATATAATTATTACATAACCTAGTTTATATAACTTTCTAACTAATATTCTCTTAGTAGGAAATATTTAAAGTTTATAGAAAAACTTTAATATATAGAACTTGCTTAATTCTTTGCATTTTGCTTAGGTAAGCACACTA
>NW_023502725.1:0-1706 GCF_013396075.1 Fusarium subglutinans
GATTATAATATATTCCTTAGTTATATAATAAGACCTTTATATAAAATTAGGTCTTAATAGCCTCCCTTAAAGAGATAACCTTAGTTATTTCTTTAAGTTATAATAAGGGATATAGTTATATCTTTTTATAAAAGAAAAATAACTCTTATTTATTAAATTATATTTTTATTTAAAGGAATTTTTAACCTTTTTATATATAAGAGAAAAAATAACTCTTATTTATATTATATATAAGAGAAAATATATTATTATTTAAAAACTCTTATTATTATAAGTATAAAAACTTCTTAAAAGATAGTATTTTTATTATAAGAAGAAAATACTTTTATTTAAAGAGAAAAGCTTAATATTTATTAAACTAAAAAACTCTTTTATATAGGATTTTTAAGCTAAAGAAAGCTGGTTTTTAATTTTATTAAATTTTATATTATCTAGACTTTTTATAAAAAAGTCTACTATATTATCTTTCCCTTTTATAAAAAATATTTTAATATTTTCTTTTTTAACTTTATCTCTAGTAAAATAATAAGCTATATCTATATACTTAGATTTTTTATAATTACTAAAACTTTTAGCTAACTATTTAGTAGCTAAGTTATGTATTAAAATAGGGGGTATAGACTTATTATAAGCTATAGATAAATTATTTAATAAATATTTATATAAATAATTTAAAGATTTAGCTTTTTTAGTAGCTTCCCTTAAGGCTATATACTTTGCTTTACAGGTACTAATTACTATACAGGCTTGTTTATTAGTTTTCTAACTAATTAAATTATTATATAAATAAAAGTAAAATTTATTATTAGATTTTCTATCTCCTATATTACTAGCCTAATTAGCATCTATATAGCCTTTAATAACTAAATTTAAACTATTAAAGTTTATATTTGTTAAGACCTAATTTTATATAAAGGTCTTATTATATAACTAAGGAATATATTATAATCGGCATTAAAATAGCTTTTATTAGGCTTATTAGTAAATCTAAAGCTAATATTAACTGCAAAAGCTATATCAGGCTTAGTTTTTATAGCTAGATATAATAGGAAGCCTATTTCTTTCTAAAATTGTAATATATCTTCTTTTAATGCAGTTTCAGTAGATTTTACTAATTTTTCTGCATTTTTTATAGGTATTTTAGAAAATCCTATATTATCTTTATTATATTCTTTTATTTTATTATATATATATTTAGTCTAGGATAAATATATTTCTTTATTCTCTCTATTTATAGTTATATACATGCCTAAAAAGTCTTTAACCTCTCCTAAAGCCTAAACAGCTATATCTTTAAAGAGCTTTTTAGCTATATTATTTATATCTTCTATATTTAAGCCTATAAAAATTAGATTATCTATATAATATATAATATATAATAGCTATTTTAGCTAATTTATTTATAAATACCCTACTATTAAAGGGTAATACTTTAAAACCTAAATTTTTAAATAATTTAGAGAGTAATAAATACTAAAGTCTAGGACTTTGTTTTAGGCCATATAAAGCTTTATTTAATTTTAAAGCTATTTTATTTAAATCTAGCTTCTTATTAGGATATAATTTCCTATAATTCTCTATAAAATCTTTAAAAATATAATCTTTAAAGCCTATAGGAATAGTTATATAGATTTTTTTATCTATATTAGCATTAGTAAAGGCATTTTTTACATTATATTGCTATAAATAATAGTTATTAGCTATAG
>NW_023502726.1:0-291 GCF_013396075.1 Fusarium subglutinans
TTCTAATAGTTTTAGGCCTAGCTGTAATAGTATAGGTTTTAGTATAATCTAATAGATATATCTGGTTAAATCCCTGAACTATATATCTAGATTTATATTTAATAATATTATTATTATTATCTGTTTTTATTTTATATACCTAGCGGCCTTTTATAGCTATTCTTCCTTCTAGAAGAAATACTATATTCCAGGTTTTTTGCCTAATTAATTCTATTATTTCTATTTTCATAGATTCAACCCATTTATAAGCTAAAGCACAGCTTATAGCTTGATTATAGTTATTAGGTTCTA
>NW_023502727.1:0-2405 GCF_013396075.1 Fusarium subglutinans
ATACTTTTACCTCTTTTTTCTTATTTCTTTTCCTTTTTATTTCCTCTTTTTTCTTATTACCTCTTCCTTTTTCTTACCTCTCTTTATATTTTACTTTTATAAATACTTATACTATAACTCTTAACTTTTACTTAGTTATTAAACTTTACATTTATCCCTAAATCTTTACTATTTACTAACCTTCCTTTACTCTGCCCTTAGTATTTACTTACCTTCCTTACGCTATTACTAGTATTTACCTATTTTACTCTTATAATTACTTTTTATTTTTTACATATACTTACCTTCTCTCTTACTTTAGCTATATATATATACCCTTAAACCTAAATGTAGTAAATATATTTCTATTAATGTCTAACCTTACCTACCCTATACCTTACCTTTTTAACCTTATCTCTTTTTTTTATCTAATCCTTATATATCTATCTAAACTTACCTACCCTATACCCCTCTAACATCTACATAAAACTCATAACCTTAAAAGTATAAGGGACAGCAGCCTCGGGTTAGAAGGAGGATTTAACCTTTTGCCCTCTAGTCTAGAAGTTAAGATCTAGCTTAAAGAAGACAGCTAACTTACCTAGGCTTAGCAGGTCGTACTAGCACTTCCTGCCTAACCTGCAGTAATAACTATACTAGTATCTATAACTAAGAGATATACGTTAGGCTAGCCCAGGAGGGCCAGCCACTAGGTTAATTATACTGCAAGCTGGCTAGCATATAAACCTAAATCCTCTAGCAGGGACCAGAAAGCAAGCAGTACTGCCTAGCATAGCATTATATACTTAATAGCTGCTTGGAAGTTAAGATCCAGGTCAAGCCTAGGTACAGATCCATGCTAGGGTCTTATTACACTGCTTAGGTACAGGGAGTATAAGTTACCTAGCTAGCTAATAGCTACCTAACCTATATATAAAATAAAATAAGTAAAAACCAAGCCCCCAGGACAAATAGTAACAGTAACCTTATACTAATTTATATACTAATACTATAGACTAAGGTAAAGAAAGGTATTTTATTTATTCTACTAACTACAAGCTAAAGGGTTATATACAGGGTATAGGGGGGGTAAATAGGAGGGGGTTTTACCTATAACTACTTAGTTATAAGTATAGAAAAGGGATAGCGCAAACAAGGGGGGGGTGCTACAAGAGGCCTAAGTAACCCATAGGCTATAATATATAGCAGATACTATATAGAAGCCCTAATAGTTTATCCTTCTTTCTTTTTATAATAAGGGCAGTAATATAGTTAGCGCTTACTGCCTTACTTTAGTTCCCTTTACAGAAGGGGCTAACTAACCTATTTTCTATTACTAATACTAGCTTAAGACTGCTAGGGGAAATCTATGCAAGTCCCTACTTAGGTAAGCCCCTAATCTCTCCCTGTGCCCTAGGGCTCTAGGGAGGGAGGTAACTATTTATATAAGGTATATAGCCGTTAACTCCTTATATATCCTGCGCCCTATTGCTTAGCATAGTATAGAAATTACCCTATATACTAGGGAATTACCCTGTATACTATATAAACCTACTAGGGTTTGTTTTATTATATTTACTTTAAAGCTCTCTATTAATACTTATTAAGTAGGCTAAGGCGCTAATATAAGAGAAATAAGCATCCTTTTCTTCTCTAGTTTAACCCTACCTGCCAAGGCCATACTAAGGCCATTACCCTATCCTAGGGCTAGGCCTTATATAAATGCCCTAATAATAGGTAAGCCTACCCCCCCCGGGGGGCTTTACTACCAGTACTACTAATAGGGGCACAGAACTATAATTATTTTGCCCTAAATCCCCTTCCCTAACCTGGTTAGCAGTCTAAGCAGCTGCAGTGAGCGGAAAGGACAGGCTATAGCTGCCTTAAGTACAGTACAGGAATAACTACGTAAAACCCAGGGCAGCTCAGGGTAGGCTTAGCCGCTAGGCTAGCCTCTCTAGGCGCTCTCTTCACCGCCTCTAACACAGTACAGGAATAACTATATAGAACTAGAAGCAGCTTTAAGTTAACTAAGCCACTTAACATACCCCCGGGAGCTCTCTTTGCTAGCAGTATTAAAGCCTAAGTACTGCTAGCTCGTTTAAAAAAGGCACTATAACGTTAAAGACTATAGCGGTTAGATTGTCTATAGTATATAGTCTCCTTGTTGCCCTATTAATATACTTATAGCTAGCATAACTAGCTATATAGGCCTATCTGCCTATTTACATAACCCTAAAAGGTCTGCTAGGTCTAGCTATATTAGCAGGTATAATCTATATAACCTTATACCAGAGTATAGGCTTTTAGGAAGGACGCTTACTTTACTACCTTGCTACTAAGGCCGGAGCCTACTAGGTTATACAGAGTAGTACATTTAAAGAGTAGTTGGCCCTAATAACTGCTAGGCATACTATATAGCCTAG
>NW_023502728.1:0-2350 GCF_013396075.1 Fusarium subglutinans
ATAATACTAAGCTTTAAATCTTTACTATAGGCAATATATAAGTTAATTAATATACTATATTAGCTATTTTTATATTATATTTATATATAGGAATATATAGTGTTACGACCTAACAGGTAGAAGCGCTTACATCACATATACCCCACTTATTTTTACTAATCACCAGGTAGCTCACGCTTTAACCCTGTTAGTACCGTAAGCCTCACAATATAGCTCACGATATCAACTCACGACTTACTGCAAGCCCAGCTTACAACACCGTAAGCTACCTAAGTATATATACACATTCATTTAGCATTAAATAGAACTTAGCTTACTAGCTATTAATAACACTTCTTTACCTTAATAAGCCTTACCTGCACTATTAACTATTAAGAGACGTAACTTTAAACTAACGTACTTAGTATAACGCCCTATATAATCTGCAAATATAAACCTAGTACAGACTAGTTTCCCTATTTAAAACCCTAACCATTACATATTAATAACTCTTATTCAGAACATACCGCGTTTATACTAAGCAATATTATACTATTAAGATATCTAGTAACACTAGTCCAGCACCTCCTTACACTAGAGCACTACCTAGTAATACTAAAATAGCAGCTAAAGTTTAGCAGCTTTATAATATAATTTAAACCTTATAAGCTTAAATAAATAACTAGTAAAATACTATAATAACTAATAATAGCAGTAGTAAGTAATAAGAAAGAGACCTTAGCAAAGCTTTAAAGCTACCTAAGCTAGAACCCTTTAAGGGATAAGTAACTAATATAATTTTATTCCTTACCTAAATAAAAGGATACTTTTACTTATTCCCTAATAAACTAGACACTGTTACTAAGAAACTCTTATTTATAGTACCTCTAATTTAAAGAAATACTAAGGAATAGTTTAAACCTATTATAAGAGACTACCTTAAGAATAATAAAGTTACTTAAGATTAAGATACTTAAAATATCTTTATAGACTAGAATAACTTTAAATAAGCACTTAAGGACAATTTCAGAGTAGTTAATAAGGAACAATAAGCCGCAGCTAAGCTGCTTACACTTAAACAGTAGAAGTTATACGCTATGCATTTAGCTAAGTTTTACTAACTAGTAGCTAAGACCCAGTAAGATAATAACGCCTTTATAGAAATCTATTACTAAAGTCTTAAAAAAGAAGTTAAAGATAAACTATACCTTACAGATAGACCTAATAACCTAATAACTTATATTACTATAGTAATTAAAATCGATAAATAACAGTATAAACGTAAATAAAAAAAAGCTAACTATAAATATAAAAACGACTTTAACCCTTATTACCCTAACTAGCAACGTAATAATAACCACCAGGGTAACTCTTATAACTAAGGATAATAATAAGGTAACCAGCATAATAACACCTTATACAGGATATAGTTAGGCCCTATAACGCTAGGGGCTACTTAACTAGATAATTAAGGACATAAGCTAAGAGATATATCTAGATATAAGTACTATAACTGCAATAACTTTAGATATATAGCATAATAATATCTAAAACTATATAAGCTATAAGACCCAAATTAAGGTAGGTAAACTTTAAGACTAACTTAGTAGATAGAGCTACAGATAGCCTAAAGAACCTAAACGTTAGGAATAATATAAGGTATATATAATATAGCGGAAATAACCGCCCTATATAAAGATAATATACTTAAAGATAGATAGAATCTAAGTAAAGGAAGTTCTATTAAGGAACTATAAGACAGATTCCCTATATATAAAGATACCAAGATAGGAAATATACCTTAAATCCTTATACTATATAAGACCAAGTTAAATAAATACCAAAAGGAGATAAAGAAAGACCTAGCCTATTAGGAAAAGGAACAGAGAAAGTAGCAAGAAATCTGCAAAAGAAATAAAAAAGAAAAGCTTATAAAACTACAAATCTTAGGAATAATAAGACAGGAAAAAACAATTGCCCCTAACACGAAATAATCACAAACGTTACAGACAGTAAACAATATTCCTATTAGAACTAAGCTAGTAAGGAACAAAGTAAGATAAAAACAGGAAGTTAAAGATAGGAATAATATCTAATAATCCTATTACTAATAATCCCGGAGTATAGAACACAGGGGAGGATTAGTACAAGCTATAGCTTAATACCTCTAAAAATAAGATAAGGAAATTGCAAGGATATAGACTTAAGACTATAAAGAAAGATATAATAAGCAAGGACTTAAAATCTTTAAAACCTATAATAACCTCTATATATAGAGAGCAAGAGAATACGCTAATACAAAAGAAGGAAGCATAGTCTACGTTAAAGCTTATTACACTAATAATATACTTAACCTGCAATACAGGGAACC
>NW_023502729.1:0-1016 GCF_013396075.1 Fusarium subglutinans
AATTTATTGGCTATTTTATTCAAGCCTTAACAATAGGTAAGTATATAGCCTTGTAAAGCTAGGTATCCTGGACCTGGGCGAATTATTAGGTAAGGTCTTTTATATTGGCCTGCTTCTGGGTAGGTATGGCTTACTTCCCTAATAGTGCCTGTTCTGTAAAGATAAGGCTGGCGAGTATATAGGTAAATAGGTAGGCTGGCTATAGTTACCCTATCTTGCCATTAATCCCTAGCACGCTAATAAAGTACTATAGCAGGCTTGTAAAAGGGTCCCTATTAAGCCGCTGCGTTTAAAAGCCTGCTAAGACCTGTAGTATCTGCTCTTATAGGCCCTTATTGCTATTAGGGCTATTATAGCGGCTACTTAATGGCCTGCCTCCCTTAATCTTATCCTCCTTTACCTTATTATTATTTCCCTTAATCTCTTTATCTTTCTCCCCTTATAGATAGGCCTAGAGCTTCTTAAGGTTAGCCTTTTGCTTTAATATAAAGTAAAAGCTATAGTTAGCCAGGAGGATTTCTTTTTTTAGTAATAGTATATTAAAGCAGTAATATAGAAAGCGTTTTATATAGCTTAGGTACTAGTCTATACTAGTTTTTTCTTATAGTAGCCTAAATAGTTAACTGTAGGCATTGTAAGGATAGGGGCTAGCTAGCAGTAGTTAGGTTATTAGGGGTATGCTCTTTAGTTTACTAATATAGCAGTTAAAGAAGAGTTAATTTAAAGCTTTATTTATATACTATAGTACCTTATTATTGCCCTTATTTCCTTAGCTAGGTATCTTACTATAGGCCTAAATTTTTATTAGGTTTAGGCTAGTAAAGTAAGCTAACTAGCTGGTTTGCTTTAGCTAGTTAGTTATCTTATGCCTTAAGATACCTTTATTTATAACCTTTTATATCTCTTTTTATTCCTTTTACTATAATAACTATTCTTTAGTAATATAAGTAATTATTATTTAGTCTTCTAGCTAGGTAACTGTTATTACTTTTTTTTTTTTTTTTTTTTTTTTTTTA
>NW_023502730.1:0-1299 GCF_013396075.1 Fusarium subglutinans
AAATTTTTACTTTATAAATATAGAAGTAATAGATTGCTTTCTTTAGACTGGTAAAGAAGGTCTGTAAATATATAGCAGCCTAGAGGTCCTTCTGGGTCTTCCTTTTAGCTGCCTTGGCATAGTGCTTATTATTAAAGTATATATATATGTACTTCTAGCTTAGTATAAGATACCTACAGCCTAGCTAGGTATATATAAAACTACAGTAAATAAAAAGACCCTTAACAGGCTTAGCCAGGTTAAACAAGCTATACTAGGCTAGTTAATTCTCCTTTAGTCCTTCCTTTAGTAATATTAGTAGTAGGCCCTTATAATAATAGATAAGATTACTATAGACTTAATAGCTAAGATCTAGGTAGCAATCCTTTAGGTAGCCTTCCAGGTTATAGAAATAAACTGCATAGCTATAAAAGGCATAGATTAGTAATTAATATTCTTTATTATAAAAAAGCCACCTTCCTTTGCCCTTTTCTCTTTTTAACCTATTTATTCTTTTTTTTATTACCTAGGTATTACTATTAGTATTACTAGGTAGTAAGTTTAGTAAGTGCTATTGGGCTATTATAGCTATAGTTAATTAGTTAAGTTATATATATAGTTAGATAAATAATAATTTAGCTAGCTAGTTATAGCTAACCTTTCTAAATTAAGAAGGGATAGAGAGAAAAAAAGAAAAAGAAAGAAGCAGTATAGGTAAATAAATAGATAGATAGATAAATAGATAGATAGATAGATAAATAGATAGATAAACTATCCTAGCCTTTTTTTTTTTTTTTTCTTTTTTATACTTTACATTGCTTTTTCTATTTTTTTCTTTCCTACCCTGGTTTACCTTAAGAATTAAAGTAAAGACTTAGGGTTAACTTTAAGTTTATAATTAGCTACTTGTAAGGTTAGTAGTTTAGGGTTAGTAATTTAGCCCCCCTGTTATTTATCTTATCTTTACTGAACAGGGGTTTCCTGTATTATTATTAGCCTATGCTATTTTTAGAGGTTGGTAATTTAGCCCAAACTACTAATGGCCTATTAGTTAGGCCTTACTTAGGGTTAAATAGTGCTTTTTAATTAGCCTATATTAAAGTAATAATCTAGCTACTAATAGTATAGTATATTCTTACCTATTTTAATTAATAAGACTATTACTTTATTTAGTAGTTTATATTATATTATTACTAAACTAAAAGTTAGGCTATCCTTAAAAGAAATATATAAGGCTTTTTCCTTACTATTAAGCTATAAACTTTACTAGTATAATACTTTTTTATATAGTAAATTTTATAGTTATAGTATTATATATAC
>NW_023502731.1:0-2324 GCF_013396075.1 Fusarium subglutinans
TACTCTGCCCTTAGTATTTACTTACCTTCCTTACGTTACTACTAGCATTTACCTATTTTACTTTTATAACTACTTTCTATTTTCTATATATACCTACCTTTTCTCTTACTTTAGCTATATATATATACCCTTAAACCTAAATATAGTAAATATATTTCTATTAATATCTAACCTTACCTACCCTATACCTTACCTTTTTAACCTTATTTCTTTTTTTTTATCTAATCCTTATATATCTATCTAAGCTTACTTACCCTATATCCCTTTAATATCTATATAAAACTTATAACCTTAAAAGTATAAAGAATAGTAGCCTTAGGTCAGAAGGAGAATTTAACCTCTTGCCCTCTAGTCTAGAAATTAAGATTTAGCTTAAAGAAAACGGCTAACTTACCTAGGCTTAGCAGGTTATGCTAGTACTTCCTGCCTAACCTACAGCAATAACTATACCAGTGTCTATAACTAAGAGATATATATTAGGCTAGCCTAGGAGGGCTAGCTACTAGGTTAGTTATACTATAAGCTGGCTAGTATATAAACCTAAATCCTTTAGCAAGGACTAAAGAGCAAGCAGTACTGCCTAGCATAGCATTACATACCTAATAGCTGCCTAGAAGTTAAGATCCAGGTTAAGCCTAGGTACAGATCTATGCTAGGGTTTTACTATACTACTTAGGTATAGGGAGTATAAGTTACCTAGCTAGCTAATAGCTACCTAACCTATATATAAAATAAAATAAGTAAGAACTAAGCCCCTAAGACAAATAGTAATAGTAACCTTATACTAATTTACATACTAATTAATACTATAGACCAGGGTAAAAAAAGGCATTTTATAAAATTTACTAACTATAAGCTAAAGGGTTATATACAAGGTATAGGAGGGGTAAATAGGAAGGGGTTTTACCTGTAACTACTTAGTTATAAGTATAGAAAAGGGATAGCGTAAATAAGGAAGGGGTGCTATAAGAGGCCTAGGTAACCTATAGGCTATAATATATAGTAGATACTATATAGAAGCCCTAATAGTTTATCTTTCTTTCTTTTTATAATAAGGGCAGTAGTATAGTTAGCGCTTACTGCCTTACTTTAGTCCCCTTTACAAAAGGGGCTAACTAATCTATTTTCCATTACTAATACTAGCTTAAGACTACTAGGGGAAATCTATATAAGTCTTTACTTAGGTAAGCCCCTAATCTCTTTCTATACCCTAGGGCTCTAGGGAAGGAGGTAACTATTTATATAAGGTAAGTAGCTATTAACTCCTTATATATCCTATACCCTATTGCTTAGCATAGTATAGGAATTACTCTATATACTAGGGAATTACCCTATATACTATATAAACCTACTAGGGTTTATTCTATTATATTTACTTTAAAGCTCTCTATTAATACTTATTAAGTAAGCTAAGGCGCTAATATAAGAGAAATAAGTATTCTTTTCTTCTCTAGTTTAACCCTACCTGCTAAGGCTATACTAAGGCTATTACCCTATCCTAGGGCTAGGCCTTATATAAATGCCCTAATAATAGGTAAGCCTACCCCCCCCGGGGGGCTTTATTACTAGTACTACTAATAGGGGTATAAAACTATAATTATTTTACTCTAGATCCCCTTCCCTAACCTGGTTAGCAGTTTAAGTAGTTACAGTAAGTAAAAAGGATAGGCTACAGTTACCTTAAGTATAGTACAGGGATAACTATATAAAACCCAGAGTAGCTTAGGGTAGGCTTAGCTACTAGACTAGCCTCCCTAAGCGCTTTTTTTACTGCCTTTAATATAATACAGAAATAACTATATAGAACTAGAGGTAACTTTAAGTTAACTTAGCTGCTTAATATGCCCTTAGGAGCCCTTTCTGCTAGTAGTATTAGAGCCTAAGTACTGCTAGCTTATTTAAAAGAAGTACTATAGCGTTAAAGACTATAGCAGTTAGATTGTCTATAGTATATAGTCCCCTTGTTACTCTATTGATATACTTATAGCTAGTATAACTAGCTATATAGGCCTATTTGCCTATTTACATAACTCTAAAAGGTCTGCTAGGTCTAGCTATAATAGCAGGTATAATCCATATAACCTTATACTAGAGTATAGGCTTTTAGGAAGGATACTTACTTTACTACCCTGCTGCTAAGGCTAGAGCCTACTAAATTATATAAAGTAGTATATTTAAAGAGTAGTTAGCCCTAATAACTACTAGGCGTACTATATAGCCTAGGTATTTAACTAGAACTACTCCTTATATATAATGCAATTTAAGATTAGGTACTTAAAGGTATTACTTCTTTAGTTAACCTATGCCTTTTTAGACCTGGCTAG
>NW_023502732.1:0-362 GCF_013396075.1 Fusarium subglutinans
TTAGCTACTATATATAGCTACTTAGTATTAACCTAGATAAATATAAATACTTTATTAACTTTATTATAAATTAGATAAAGATATTAAAAGACCTTATAAGTTACTTAAAATAGGGTTAATATTTATTAAGGTAATAGTAGGCTTTTATTATAGGTATTAAATTAGGTAGTAATAATAAGCTATATTAAAAGTAGTTTATAAAGTTGAAATATATAGTTATAGTAGTTAATTTAGTAATATAAAAGTTATATTATAAGAATTAAGGGTAATTATAATATAAAGGAAAGGAAATAAAGGGAAAAAAAAGGGAAAAAAAGGTAAATTAGAAAATAAAGGTTTTAATATTAAGGGAAAAACTATAA
>NW_023502733.1:0-1924 GCF_013396075.1 Fusarium subglutinans
ATAAATATTAATAAACTAAAGCTAGCTATATAGGTTAGTAATAAATTAGATTAGGTCTTAAGGTAATATAGTATAAAGAATACAGGTTAAGAAATAATATAGATAATTAATACTTAGGAAAATACTATAAATCTATAAACTTTAAAGACTTTAATAATACTTTTTAGTATTTTATTTTATATTAAAAAAGGTTTTATTTTAAATTATAAGACTATAAGCTTTTATTAAAATGGGGTTATTTCTTGTATTACCTGTTAAACCGGTGGTATTATGTAATTGAGACGGATTATATAATATCGCAAGTGGTTTGACCTAAACGAGCCTCGGTTACGGATAATGCCGATCACATAACTAAAGGAAGACTAAAAGAGGGGTAATAGAATACTAGAATTACACAGAATTCGGTTCAACATCACCCGCAGGGTGTGTTTCTCCTCCCCCGCCGTTTCAAACGCCGGGTTGCTCCACCTTGACATTGCATCGCGAACGGGTCCAGACGAGACGTGAGATGGTCCTTGGTCAGGTCGGCTTTTGCTAATGTATGTACGGTGATCCTTCGCGTCCTCAAGCTTCAGGCAATCGCAGTAACATTTGCGTATTGTCCTCCAATAGCCATCATTCGCTTGTTCATCTCAATGCAATCATCTGCATGCGATGAGACCCTACGGCTTCTTGATAAAGAGCCTAAAGCACTGGTATCGAACGGACACTTGGGAATTATGACCTTGATAAGATGACCCGACGATCCTCTCACTTGATACTCACGGAAGTCTCGGATTCAATGAGCAACGGACCCAGTGGCAGATGATACTGGTACTTTGCAAGCCGACAACGTATTTCAAAAGTATGTATGGTGTTGCGTGCAACGAACACTTCTGTTCTACTATGTAGGAACATGTCTTGATACAGACAAGCCATGGCATGAGTCGTGTGTCCGTCCAAGAAGGAAAGACTACCGTTATACGGAGGTCCCTACCAAAAGTTTTGTCCTGCCCCCCTGTTCGTAACAGAGGACCCTAGGAGGTTAGAAAAAGTAACGAAAAAGGCAGTATATATTTTCCTTACCTATAAACCTTCTATAACCCCTCTATAAGCTATTAACTAATTTCTTAAGCTTTCTAATAATCTTATAGGTCCTTTAATTATAACCCTAAATATAAATATTATAATAAGGGCTTTTATTATATTTCTTAAGGCCTTATATAGTAATAAGTCTTTTACTAAAATTACTAAAATATTAAGACTTTTAATCTATTAAGTTAACTAAATATATACTTATATAATTAATAATAGGTTTAACCTTAATCTTAAACTAATAATTTTAAGAAATAAATATTTTAAAGATAAACCTTAATTAAGGTAGTTAATAAAAGTAATAAAAAAAATAAAAAAGCTTATTATTAGTAAGGTATAATATAATTACTTTAAATAGGAAAAAACCTATACTAATTTTATTACGAAGCTTAGTACTATAAAGATAAAAATCTTTATAATATCTATCTATTAAATACTAGTTTTTTTAAAGTTTTAAAAGATAAAATTAATAAGAAAACTAAGCCTAATAAAGTTGATAAAAGCTAAAAGACTTACTTAGTATATTACTTACTATAACTAGACCTTAAAAAACTAAAAGTTAGTAATTTAGTTAAATAAAATTACTATAATTCTTTTATATTAGTAAGGAGGTTATTATATATAGTAAAGATTAAATAAGTAGTTTATATAAAGCTATATTTAAGTATAGTAAAAGGAAGTAATAAAGTTAAGGCAATAAAGTTTATATTTTAAGGCTACTTTTTTTATAATAAAAAAGGTCTTTATTATTACTAGGTTTTAAAAACTAAAAAGGAAAAGGTAAATTTTATACTTATTTTTAAGGAGCTTAACTATAAGCTTAAGCTAAAGAAAAAGGAAAAATAAAAGC
>NW_023502734.1:0-412 GCF_013396075.1 Fusarium subglutinans
AAAGCTAAGGGTAAAGGGAAACTTAACTATAGGTATTACAGAATAGTATCTTAAGGTTAGGCTATATAAAAGCCAGATATAAATAAGCAGGAAAAAGAAATACCTTTTCCCTTATAATCTTTAGACTTAGATTATATTCTTAATATCCCTTTAGCTTTTTAGTACTTTAAAGCTATAATTAAAATAGTAATTTAAATTCTTAATATATAGTAATAGCTATTATTCTAGTTTAAAATATCCCCTAGGCTTTACTATAAAGATATAATATACTAAGTCTAGGGTAGTTAATAATAAAAGATATATATAAATAATAAATACCTTAAACATCCCTTTAAAGTTTTATATACTTATAGTATTAAGTTTATTTATTAAATTAAATATAATTAAAGTAATTTCCTTTTATACTTATAAT
>NW_023502735.1:0-1879 GCF_013396075.1 Fusarium subglutinans
TAATATTTAGTATACTATTATATATATAATAAGCAGTTAGTTTTAATAAGAAAACTAATTAAAAACGTTTAAGTAAGGGCTATAATGTAATGTACCTTAGCAATTCTAGGAAATTATAAGTATACTTATTACTTTATTTTAAACCCCTTTTCTTCCTTATCTATAATAAAAGAAAGGAGAAGGCTATAAAAAGAAGTTATAATTATTAAAAGGCAGACTAGTAATATACTACTAATAGGCAGAAAAAGGATAATAGTTCTAGCCTTTACTATTATAGCAAAGTCTACTACTAAACGTATTTACTTACCTAACTATACTAGAAACTCTTTTAATAAACTTAAATCTTAACCCAGAAGTGTTATAACCTTAGCAGTTACGTTACGTATAAAATTATACCCTACAAATTTTACCCAATAGAGATACTACAGCCTACATTTACTAACACTTACAAAATCTAATATTAGACTAACCAGGACAGGACTAACTAATATTAAACTAATAGCGCTCCAGGACTGCATCGCTCCAGGACTAACAGCAACCTTATATTACATTACTTTTACTAAGGAACTATAAGTATATATATACATTTATTTAGCATTAAATAGAACTTAGCTTACTAGCTATTAATAACACTTCTTTATATTAATTAAGCCTAATATATATTAATTTACTATTAAGAGATATAACACTTTAATAACACTTAGTATACGCCTTACGTAATCTACTAATAATAAACCTAAGCACGGCTTAGTTTAATATAGTTAGACCTAACCATTATATATTAATAGCTCTTATTTAGACTGTACTGCATAATACTAAGCAATACTTATATAATAGCTATACCCATTAACCCCATTTAGTAACAGGCTATTACTAATAATAACCCTGTTTCTATTAATAATTATTTACCTATAGATTAGAATATAAATAATAGTAACTCTTTAGATAGCTTTAAAGACTTAGAAATTAAAAGACTTTATAATTAGCTTACAAGCATTACTAATAACCTTAATAAAATACACCAAACCCTGGCAGAAACTATTATGCTACAGGTAGCTTAAGCTAACGCTAACTAGAATAATATCTAGGAATTTCGTAACCTTACTATTACTATAGCTACAGGCAAAGACGCTAGAGAAATACTTAAGCCTAACCTGCCTAAGCTATTTAATGGAACCCCTAGCAAGCTAGCTATATTCCTTACCTAGTATAAAGCCTTTATAATTTACTACCTAACCTAGTTTAGGAGAGATTTAGCTAAGACTATATACGTAGCCAGATGCCTTAAAGGCATAGTAGTATAATAGTTTTAACCTATTATAAAAGAATATACTACTAAACTTAAAATAAAACTCTAACCTTAAACGTTTATATTATATAATAGCTATAGTATATTTAAAAATATACTTAAATAAGCTTTTGGAATAGTTAATAAAAAAGAATATATAGAAAGATATATTAAAGTGCTTAAATAGATAAAATTAGCCTCTAAGTATAGCGCTAAATACTAGTAGCTTATATCTAAACTTCCCTAGGATTAAGATACTTTAATATTACTCTTTTTTAATAGACTTAAGGAAACTATTTAAGCTAAGTTATATAAGCTGCTATAACCTAATACTCTTATAAAATATATTAGTATAGTAGTAAAAATTAATAACTATTAATTTACGTAAAGAACTTATAATAATTAAAACTTCTAAGGATAATAAGAAAATAAACTATATTATAATACAAACTAAGAAAGGAAATAAAATAATAATACTTTTTACAGAACTAAAGCAGGACTAATAAGTATTAGTACTACTAAGAAGGATAAGTTTAAAATTACTTACTAGAACTGTAGTAAGAAGGGATACTTTAATTAGAAATATAAGAA
>NW_023502736.1:0-2291 GCF_013396075.1 Fusarium subglutinans
TATATAGTTTATATATATATATAACTTAAATTAAGATATAAATTATAATATATAATTAAATTAAATTTAAATCTATATATTTTAAGGCTATTAATTTAATATATATAAGGAAAAGCCTTACTTAATTACCTTCCTAATTAGGCTAGATAGATATTAGTAGGATCTATAGGGACTACTGAATTTTATAAGTTGGTGCAGTAGCTTAATGTGCTTTTTACAGCTAAGGGTTATTAGTAAGCTTCTATTAACAGACAGAAGAAGAATTCAGTACAATTAACTTACGCCATTATCCATCTCTACTAGTGGGGATACTGCCAACTTAGAGACTGTGGAACTACTCCGTGCTCCGTATTACACCTAAACCCCTGAATTTCTCACAATAGGTCCTCTAGTAGGGGTGGTGAGGGCCCATTCTGACCAATTAGAGAGCTAGATTCCAGTGGTTTTACAAGAAATCTCTTGACTTTAGTAGGCTTCCCGCTGCCTATAACTGCCCTACAGCCAGTAGCCAATGCAGCATCCGGTTAAACCGGAGCTAACAGGGAATCAGGCTCCACTGCGAAAAAGACAGGGGTTCAGGTGTATACCGCTAGTTGTCATGATGCATTTTCCTCATTCGGCAAGGCGTAGCATTAGCCTTGACGCTATTTGTAAACGTTAGAACCATCTCCTTGAGGATAGTATGATAAAAGCATATATCAAATAGCTTATTCATCAAGAGTTGATATTAGATTTGAGGCAATAGAGTCTATTGTGCCTAGAGGGGAAAAAGCTGACATGTTATCTTTACCGAGTCGCCAAAGATCTATCTTGCCGAGTGGCGAGTAAGTTGATGGCTTCAGATCAATTAACCTCAAGGGTACTAGCTGGCTGTCACGTCACCAGCACCGACTAGCTTTGGACGGTTCTTTGGGCTAGTGAGATAAGGTCCATCTCGTAAAGGCCACGCTAGGGTATGGCGCCCGCAACTGAGATGGGGTACCTTTCCCACTTGCCCGGGTTCTGGATCTCACAGGCGAACTACCATCAATTCCGCTCCCCCACCCCAAGCCCGCTCGCTTTGCGTATCGGCCCAGTCAACGCAGGAGATGTCGCCACTCCTACTCGAATGACTTTTAGAGGTCTCCACCCTCAATACGTGGCAGCCCGAGGAGATGGCGCGAGAACCGTGGTACTTGACGGCATGCCAGGCTACCTCGATTTCTAGGAGATGCGAGAGCTGGGGGCTATGCAGAGATGGCTATTGTGCAGTCAAGACTTGTGGTTCTAATCAGCAGAGAGACGTTGGCAGGCCATGCAGACTTCTGGCTCTGCAAAGGGGCATTTTATGAGACACCGGTTACACAAACTCTGAGACCTTGTTGATCAGCATGCTCTCTTGGCGGGGCAGTTCACGCTGATCGCTCCGTCACAGGGAAAGGTCAGTAGGAAGTAAGTTTGCCGTTATATTTTAAGGTATTTTAAGGACTTCAAATTCAATAGTAAATAATAATTATAAACATAAATTGATACATAGAGTATATCAAACTACTAAACAGCGACACTGGCATAAGTACCAATCATTTGGAATATATCCCAGTAGCATACCTGTGGCTCAAACATAATACTGTAAGCAACGGTATGAGCCAATCGTACCCCGTGATCGGCCATATATGTCAACGTGCATAGAATCCAATCTTGCATTGCAGGATCTCGCGTATAGCGTGCAGCTGAAACTAATGCTGGCAACACAGCTGAGCACTCAAGTATCTGCATCGGCGAGAGAGGAAGTGTATTATGAGGTCTTGCCGCCGGAAGCATGAGTCCAGGAACGGAAGCGCATATTGCCTGAGTCGCCTGTGCGATGTTCTCAGTAACCTCAGCGCTGGGTTCAAACTTGTCAATAATCCCTGCCATGTCAAGACGCGTGCAACGGCTGAAGTTAAGAAGCTGAATCTCCTTGTGACTCGGGTAGACGTCGTAGCAGCGATTAAAGGCTAGGGGTTCAATTGTTTCCATCCGGCGTGGCCACAAAAAGGGAGGTATTCTCCTCTCAATGTCAGAGAACGCATTGTATAAGTCTCGCGCGCGCTTTAGTAGATTGCTCGGGCTCGACTTGCCGCCCTGTACGTCGTCGCGAAGGTTGAGAACACGGATCAAGAGGTCGTTCATCGACCACTCCATGCTACATATATGGCCGTTCAAGTCGCGGTGGATCCCTAAATATTACAGTTTTTAGTTTTTTAAAAAAAGTATATTATTAACTTCTTTTATATTTTACTTTTATATTTAATAATAGTTATATTAATAAG
>NW_023502737.1:0-2289 GCF_013396075.1 Fusarium subglutinans
TAATTAACTCCTATATAGGCTATTAGTACTTGCTAGAATTTGCTAGTAAATATTATACCTCTATCTATAAGGATCTTTTTAAGTAATCCTTATTTTTATATAATCTTATTATAAAAGATATAAGCTATTTTCTTAGTATTTATATTTTCTCTATAGGGTATATAAATTAAAAACTTTATAAGTCTTTTAATAATAACCATAATACTATTATAGAAGATTCCAGTTAAGGGTTCTTTTAACTATAGTAATTTAGTAATAAAATCTATTATAATTAAGCTTTATAGTGCTTTTAAAACTTTAAGAGGTTATAGTTCTTTATAGGGTTTATATCTTTATACTTTTATCCTGGTATAGATATTATATTACTTAATAACCCTTTTTACTATTAGTTACTTAACCTAGTATTTATATTATAGAAGTCTTTTTAAGGTCTTGGTAACTCCTTAATGTCTATATACTAGGTATTTATAGAATTTTTATATAAATTCTTTAGGTTTACCTAGGATTTCTTTTATAGTTACTAACTATATCTATCCTAGTATTTATATTTATTAGGTAAATCTATATTCTTCCCTTTTATTTTTTTTTAGTACCTGTTCCTTTGCCTTTATAGTGCTAGTATTATAATCTAATCTATAACTAATTATATTTGCCTTACTATTTTCTATTCCTTTACAGTAAATAATTATAAAATCAAACTTATATAGGTATTCTGCATAGTGTAGTTATTATTAGTTAAGTTTATAAGTTATAGTAAAGTATAATATATTCTAGTAGTTAGTATAGACCTTAACCTAGTACTTACTTTCTATAAGGTAGTGCCTAAACTCTTTAAAATAGTTAATAATTACTAGAAACTCCTTATTATAGATTAGGTAGTTAAGCTCCGCTCTATATAGCTTATATAAATAAAATATAATAAGGTATAATCTTCCTGTATTATTATATTAACTAATTTATCCTCCTAGAGTAAAGTCTAATAAGTCTATCTCTAGTTTGATTTCCTTATTTAGGTTAAAAATAGCTAGAACTGGTCTGCTAATAATAGCTTCTTTAAGTTATTTAAAGGCTATCTAAGCCTTTTTGTTTTACTTAAAGGGTTTATCCTTTTTTATAAGTTCTATTAAAGGATTTGTAACCTTGCTAAAATCCTTAATAAATTATTAATAGTAGTTAGTAAAGCCTAAGAAGGCTTGCATTTCCTTAATGTTATTAGGTACCTTTTATTCTAATACTGCAGAGATTTTTCTTTCTTTTATCCTAATTTCTCTAGGTATAATAGTATATCCTAAGAAGTCTACCTTTATAATATAAAAGTAACTCTTTTCTAGTTTGACTAATAGCTTAGTATCTTATAATGTTTTTAAGACCTTATAGATATATTCCTTGTATTCTTTTTTACTATTTAAGAAGATTAGGATATTATCTAGGTAATAGACTATAAAGATATTAAGGTACTGTTAAAGTATACTGTTAATTATCTGCTAAAACGTTATAAGTATGTTAATAAGACTAAAAGGCATTATTATATATTTAAAGAGTTTAAATTTAGTTTTAAATACTATCTTTTACTTATCTCCTTTTTTAATATAGATTAGGTTATATATACCTTTAAGGTCTAGAGCAGTAAAGATCTTTTTGCCTTATAATTAATCCTTAAGTTCTGTAATAAGCAGAAGTAAGGTTTAATCCTTAATAGTATATATATTAACCGGTTAGTAATCAATAACTGGCCTATCCTTTCTGTTTTTCTTTAGTATAAAGAATATAAATAATGCTAATAATAAGCTAGATTCCCTGATATAGCCCTTGCTAAGTATCTTATTAATGTATTCCTTCTGGACTTATAGCTCTTTTTAATTTAGTAAATAGAGCTTTTAAAATGGTAAGTTATTATTAGTAAGGTTAATTTCGTGGTCCTATTAGCTATATTTAGGGACTCTTATTTCTAGTTCTTCTGTAAACAGTTTATTGTATACCTAGTATTCTGTTAGTACGTTTACTAATCTATCCTGGCTATTTATTATTATTAATTCTTTCCTTAGATCTTATTATTAGAAAATACCTAGAATCTATTTCTTACTTTATATACCTTTCTTATGCTTATATTATACTTTTCTTAAAGGTAATAGTTACTTTATACTATGCATACCCATGCCTTCTCTAGTAGTTAGGGTTTAAGATCTTTTATTATTCTTTATAATTATCTTTCTATTATTATTAGGGTTACTAGAGAAGGTAACCTAGCCATTCTTTTAATTAATAGATAGGTTTTCTTATTTAAGCTAT
>NW_023502738.1:0-2225 GCF_013396075.1 Fusarium subglutinans
GGGTTTTATATATAATTTAATAGCCTTTATCTTTTTAAAGATTTAGTATAGGTATTAGGTATACTCCTTTCTTATCTTTAAAAAGACTAAGATATTATCTAAATAAACTATATAAATTATATTTATAAGGCCTTAAAGGGCTTAGTAAATATAGTATTAAAATATAGTAAGTATATTAGCTAGTCTAAATAGTATTACTATATATTTAAAATAGCTATAATAGGTTTAAAAAGCAGTTTTTTACTTATCCCTTTTATAAATATAAATCTAGTAATATATATTCTTAATATTAATCTTAAAGAAGTACTTTACTCCTTAAATTCTATCTATAATCTTTAATATTAAGGGTAAAGGGTAGCGGTTCTTAATTATAATAGTATTTAACCCTTAGTAATCTATATAAAGACATAGGCCTTTATCCTTTTTAGGGATAAAAAGGATAGGCAATCTAGCTAGGCTTTTAGAGAAGTAGATTTAGCTAGTTTTTAGGTTTTCCTAAATATACTTATAGAGTTCCTTAAGTTCTGCCTAAAATAAAAGGTAAATCGGACTATAGGGCAGCTCCTTCCCTTCCTTAAGGTTAATTATATAATTAGTTTTTTTAAAGTTAGGTATTTTAATTGCCTTATTATAGCTAAAGACCTTAATATAAACCTTAAGCTTAGGAAGGATACCCTTAAGTTAGTCTGGTTTTTAGGGTTCTTTATTAAGAAGTAAATAAGGTTTATTAATAATAGTAATAGTAAAGATCTTAGCTTAGTTATAAGTCTTCTTAAGAAATTACTAGGGTTTAAAAAGTTTAAGTCCTTTATAGTAGCCCTTAAACTACTATTTCCTTATTTTAAAGTTAGCTATAATTTAAAGGTCTTTTAGGGTAATAATAGAGAGAAGTATTAATTTATTATAATCTCTCTTATTAATACCTATTAGACTCCGGGTAGTTTTGCGCGTTTGTCCCTAGCAGTTAGTTATAGTTAGGGGTACTTCCTAACATCCTATTATCTTAAGTTGGCTATTATTAGCTCCTTGGAGAGGGATATCAGCGTCCTATAGTTATTATGCTAGTTAAACTAATTCTTCTTATATCTCGGGGAGTCTAACTCCTCCCTAGAACACTATAGTGTTTTTAAGTATTAGTAATAGTTTTGTATAGTACTGGTAAATATAAGCTACTAGTTCTAACTTATATAGCAGGTAATCCTTAATAGATATAAGGTATTTATAGAAGTCCTAAGGAGATTAGCCAGGTTATTATTAGGTATACTTTAGTTAGGCTATAATAAGGATCTAGTAATTCCCTCTATCTTCTATAAGGGTTAGGGACTATTCTTAAAAGGCTTCTTAATCTTACTTTAAGAACTCTCTTTTCTCCTTTATTTATTTATTAAGGTAGCTTAATTATATAAGTTATATACTTAGGGTTATATTATTATATATAAAGAAAGTCTAACTCTTATTAATATAGTATTATTTTTATACTCCTTAGAAGCTTTAATTTATATTATTAAGCTATTTATCTCTCTTTTAAAATATTATTAAATATTTAAAGGTAATAATATTCTTTACTTTAACCTTTCTTTTAAAGGAGGAGGATAAGCTAGTTTAGAATTAATAGTAGCTTAATAGGGTATTATTAAAGTTATAATCTAAGTTTTTAGTAATTTAGATATTTTCTTAATATTTTAGGTTATTTCTTTCTTAGTTATTAAAGGAGTTTTAGGGTCTATTTTCCTAGATAAGCTGCTTTAGTTCCCTCTCTTGTTACTAAAAGGTAAGTTTTACCTTAAGTTATTTAATCCTTTCTTCTAGAATAATAATACAGGTAGTACTAATAGGGGGTTAAGTTATAGTATATATTACAGTTTAGAATAACTTTCTTTTAGTTATCTAGGTAAAGTTACTAGTAACTCCCTAAGGTTCTAGTGCTAATTTATCCAGTTTAGTACTAAGTATAGCAATTTATTATAGGTTAATTATTATAACTAGGTAGCCTGGGGTAGAAGCTTTAGAATTATTATAGTATCTTAGTAATAAGGCTAGGTAGGCATAATAGTATTATATTAACTAAAGCTTAAGGAGGTAAGAATTTAATATAAGGGATTTTCTTAATAAAGTTAAGATCTGGTAAAGTTAGGGGGGTTATAGGGTTATGTATTAGGCTGGTCAGCCTTATCCCCGAGCAGCTATTACAGTTAGTTATTAATAATTTTATAATTATTAATATA
>NW_023502739.1:0-2219 GCF_013396075.1 Fusarium subglutinans
CTATTTAATTATTTAAGGATAGTTATTTAGAAGCCGCTTTAGGTTTAGCTTTTTAAGCTTAGCCTCTAGGCTATTAGAAGTAGTATTATCCTTAGCTATAAATATCTCTTTAAGGTTTTTCTTTACCTTTTCCTAGCTATAGCCTTTATAAGCTTAGTATATATTATTAATAAGGGAAAGAATAGTAAGGGTTTCTATAGTTATTATGTATTTTTCTTTAGGCATATTAAAGTTATCTATATAGTATTTAAAGTAATAGAGGTAGTTAGTAATATTTTTTCTATTAAAGACCTTAGTATATAGGGCTATATTACTAACTATAGTATATAGCTTATAATAGTCCTAGATAGCTATAATAAGGGCCTGGAACTAGGTAGTAGTTATGGCTTATAATAGGCTAAGATCCTATTTCCATAAAGGGGGTATCTGTCCTATTAAACAGAGAAGGGGTATTAGTAGCGCTTATTATAGTAAATACTAAATAATTAATTAGTTTATATTATTTTGGTATAGTTATTATATTTTCTTGCGTTTTATATAAACTCTTAGAGGTATTTTTTATATCTATCTTTTATAAAACTATTATCCTAGCTATTATTATAATTACTAGGTCTTTTATAAGAGTCTAAAATATTACTAATATAAGAATATCTTATAATAATGTCCTTAAGATTTACCTAATTATTTAATTTTAAAGGATATTTTACTAGAAATCCAGGGTATTACTAAGGTTAGCTATTTAAAAGTAAAATTTTTCCTGATCTTTGCCCTTAAAATAAGGATCCTGATTTACCTTATTCCTAACTAAGTAGGTTTTTAGGGAGCATAGCGTAGTATTAATATAGCGTTTCTAAGTTAAGACCGGTTTACTTAGGTTACTATAATATAATGCTATCTTAGTATAGGAAGTAAGTATAAGATAATCTTAGCTTAGCAACTGTAATACTATTCTTTATACCTAAAAGATATTTAGCTTTATTGCTCCTAGCTTAGTAACTAAGGGATTTATTACTATCTATTATTTTTATAAGCAAATTATTATTATTGTTATTATTATAGCCTTTTGCCTTTTATCTTTTTATTTTAAAGTCTTTTTTTTTAATAGCGTTTATAGCTTTTAGGCAGTGTAAAAGTGCCTTTTAATCTAAGTAATTAGTTAATTTTAAAATCCCTTTAGCTAGTAGCTATTAATAAAGTAAATTATTTAGGTTTTAGGGACTAATTTAAAGGTAAAGAGTAATAATAAAGGAAAAGATAATAATTTCTAATAGCCTTAATTACAAGCTATATATAAATAGCTATAAAGGTCTAATTAAAACAAGGTCTTTATTATTAGATAGGAAATTAAGTAATTAGCAAGCTATATGCAAACTGCTATAGAGGTTTAATTAAAATAAGGTCTTTGTTATTAGATAGGAAATTAAGTAATTTTTAATAGTATTAAATATAAGGATAAAACGTGTAAAGTTAAGTTTAAAAAATTATAAAAAAGCTAAAGTATTAAGGAAATGCTATCCCTTTATATCTATTAATACAGACATCCTTCCAACCCTACTTATAAGGCTAGACCTCTTACCCTAGACTGCTTGCTATAACTATTACACTATACTTAAATACTAATAACTTCCCTGCTATATACTACTTTCTTAGTACCTTTTACTAGGGAAGCTATTAATAATACTAAAATACAGAACTATACTAACTATCTAAATACCCTTATAATACCCCTGCCTATAGCAGGCATATTAGCAGGTAGCCTTTTTAACCTTAAATAGCAAATACCTTATAATCTATAATCTATTGCTTAAAATGCCTAGCTTATAGGACAGGAATACCTCCTCTTAGATATAATAATCCCCTAATATAATAATTATAACGCAGCTCCTGCTACCCTATATAGTAAGTAATAAAATAAAGTTACTATACCTTAAGTTACTATAAGTAACCCTAATAGGCTTACTGTAAAAGCCCTAAGCCTACCTAATAGTAATATCTTTAACTATATAAATATTACAGAAAGGAATAATACTACTAATATAATTACTAATAATAAAATCTTCCTTACAGGCTATAACTATACTATAAACATCTAAGCTAAGATAAAACTAAACTAGATATCTTTATAGCCTTTTACAAGGCTATTAATAGTATTATAAATATCTATAAAAATAAGAAAAAATATACTAAATAATATACTAATACTTTAGTATAAGGCTTAA
>NW_023502740.1:0-2172 GCF_013396075.1 Fusarium subglutinans
TAATAATTAAAAGAAATATAGCTTAGTATATTTTTTTTACTTTTAGTATAGGCTTTTACTAATATTTTACTAATACCTTATAAGTTCTTTAGTACTATCTAGGCTTATTACCTGGCTATTAAGTATATCTAGGATTATTTTACTAATAAGAAACTTAACTTTACTTAAGTCTAGTAGGCCTATATTATAATTAAGTCCTATAGCATAGCTTAGCAAGTACTTACTAAAGGTATATATAATCTTACCTTTAGTAGTAGTAATTCTTTTACTATTACTTTTTAGGCTTAAGATATTATATCCCTTTAGGACCTCTAGGCTCTTTAGTATCTTATTTCTATATATTTTTATTAAGTCCTTTCTAATACCTTAGCTAACTCCTTATTAAGGTAGTATTAAGCTTACTCTTAAGGAGGTAACTACTTAGGTTACTTTTACTATACCTTTTTATACTTAAAATATTACTATTATAACTTGCCTTTACTTAGCGATCCTTTGCCTTAATACCTATATAGATATCTTTATTAATAATAAGGGAACTTATAATAATTTTATAATAATTTCCTTTTTACATTTTTTAGTACTACTAAGGCATCCTTTTATACTTTTCTTAATAAGTACTTAAAGAATTCTATTTCTAAGGTCTTTATTACTTTTACTAGTATTATTTTTATTAGTTATTCTAGCCAGTCTATACCTAACTATTACTATATTATTATTAACTACCTTAAAACCCTTAAGTAATAAGATTTTTATATTAAAACTAGTACTTATATTTATAGCATTAAATTAGTAATTACTTACTAAAGGCTTTGCCCCTTTTATATTTAGTAGATTTATAGGTAATAAATAAAATACCTCTTTAGTATATACTTTATTACTTTTTCTTTTATATAACTATTTTTAAACTCCTTTTTTATTAGTATTTTATTACTAAAATGTTAGTAAGCCCTAGCTATTTAAAAAAGTTTTAGAATTTCTTACTTATAAGGCTTTTAGTTAAGCTATTAGCTATTAGCTAAGCTAATAAGGTATATATTATATTTACTATTCTATTTACTATTTCTTATCTTAGTTAATAGTTATAGATCTGTATATATTATAGCTTTATATATAGCTTAACTAATTTTTCCTTAATAAGTTAAATTGTCTATAGGTTATTATACTATATTATTACTTTTAGTAGTTTAGCAGGCCTTTATTAAGGAATCTTTGCTTTTAAGTTAACTTACAGTAAAGATATAAGTTAGCTTATAAATATAGCCTCCTTTACTGCTTATAATAAGGCAAGTAATTCAGCCTTTATAGTTAATATTATTACTATATCTTACTTATTTACTTACTAACCTATTATTTCTTTAAATAGTTACATAGTATAGGCTTATAAGCTCTATCTATTTAGCAAGTTATTAGCAAAGCTTATATTTAAGGCTACTAATAACCTATTAAAAGAAAAGTTATTATTACTCCTAAACTACAAAGCTAGGTCCTTAGTTTAAGTAAGGTACTAAATTGCTTTATTTATAGCTTTATAATATTATAGTCCTAGGTTCTAATTAAACCTAGCTAGCCTACTTACTATAAAGGTAATATCTAGCTAAGTTATTACTACAGTATATATAATAGTTCTTACCTTCTATTAATAACTATTAATACTTTTTAGGCTTAATAATTTAGTATAGGGCAGTAACTCTTTTTATACTATTAGGACTACTATTCTGTATCTTAGTAAAGAATTAGGAAGTAATTATTATATCTTATTAATATACATACCTTAAGAGAGCTATAGGTAATAATTTAGCCTATCTTTTACTACTTTAATTCTTAAGAACTATTATAAGGTCTTTCCTTCTTTAATATAATATATTTCTTATAGCTATTTTATCTAGCCTTTTGCTTTTTTTTTTATTCCTTTAGGTAATAAAGAATATAGTTATCTATATAAAAGAAAAATATTATATTATCTTAGATCTAATAATAGTCCTTGCTAAGGACTTAGTAAAAGCCTGTTTATAGGAAACCCTTCTTAAAATACTTTTACTATAGGAAAGGTAATCTCCAGAGTCTATACAGTGCTTTTTATAGTTTAAGAACTATACTAGGCTTTTAGTAACCTATTAGCATTTCTATATATATTTCCTTATTTAGTATTAACTATATAAATATATTAACTAT
>NW_023502741.1:0-2148 GCF_013396075.1 Fusarium subglutinans
TAAAATTAAAATTACTAAAAAGGTATTCTTTATAGACTAACTAAATTCTATTATAATCTTCTTAATATAAGAGTTATAATATAGACTTATAGTTTATTTAGCTTAGTTATAAATAATTTAAATACTTAGAAACTACTTTACTTTATCTTATTAAGTAAGTTTAAAGCAACTTTATAGGCTAGTAATTAAATACTATACTATAAGTAAGTTATTTTAGTAGTAAAAGATTAAGATATTATTAATAAAAAAGACTAGATATATATCTTTCTTCTTTAAGTAAAAAAGGCAAGGTTTTTCTATACTTAGCTTAAGACCTAGCTTCTTTAATTTTACTGTAAAGGTCTCAAACTAAAGCTTAAGTAAGTTATAAAGGCTATATAAAGTGTATTATAATAAGAGTACTTTTCCTGTAATGTTAAACCCTAGGGGAAATCTATATATAACTAGCTTATCGTTTTTACCTCTTAGTATATTAATAAAGGCATTTTTAATGTTAATCTGCATAATTTTAAGGTTAAACTTAGCTACTAAAGCTATTATAATCTAAAAAGATCTTATAGTAAGAGTTACTATATATATGCTTTTTAAAGTGTTTTCTTAAAAGTTACTATATACTATAATATATACCTTATACTTAACTAAGTAACCTTTCTTATTAAACTTATATATAAAGACTTATTTAACTAGTAATAGCTTTCTAGTTACTTTTAGTTATAATATTTCTTTTTATATATATATTATATACAGAGTATTTACTTTAAAGCGTATAGCTTTAAAGAAACTAGCTTTATATAAGTATCTTAGTATTTAGTTTTATAATATTAGTAATACTTTTAGGTTATCTCTGTAAATCCTTCTTTCCTATCCTAGGCTAATACTAATGCCTAAGTTTAGTAGGTTTAAATTAGCAGATTTGCCCTTTATATAGGTTTCTTTATTTATTACTCCTAGTATTATAGAAAATATTATAATAAGTTTATCCTATTCCTTATAATCTATCCTGTGCTAATTAGGCTTTAAGAGGAAATTAAAAAAACTAGGTAATTTACTTTTAGTTACTTTTTCTAAGTCCTGTTTATTTAAATACTATATTTATATACTTAACTTTATTAGTTACGTAGCTTTATTATAGGCTTTTATAGCAAGGTGCTTTTATTATTTACTAAGTATTAAGCTACTTATCTTTTTAAAAGTTATTTATAAGGAGGTTTTTTATTATTATATATATTCTGTGTATATCTTACTATATATCCTGTTTAGTATCTATTTATATCTTAGCTCTTATCTAGATAGGGTTAATAGTATTATTATATAGGACTTTACTGTAGCTTAAGGTTCTGTAAAGAGGCTAGTTATAAAACTAGGGTTTTCTAGGGACTTAGTGTTCCTAGGGTTATTCCTGTCCTTAAGGTCTAAACTATTAAATCTATTATAACTAGTCTTTCTAGGGATGTTTTTATTATAGTC
This sequence comes from Fusarium subglutinans, assembly GCF_013396075.1. Classification (NCBI taxonomy): domain Eukaryota; kingdom Fungi; phylum Ascomycota; class Sordariomycetes; order Hypocreales; family Nectriaceae; genus Fusarium; species Fusarium subglutinans. Next base: position 1,468 of record NW_023502741.1, read on the forward strand.
TTGGTTTATATTAAAGAATTCTTCTTAAGTATTATTACTTTAACCTGTATTTACTATAATTATTAGAAGGATCCTTTTAATGTCTTTTTAGTTTTTATTACCTAATACTAAACTTAACTTAGCTAAAGTTAATTTATAGATATTACTTATATTAAATATTTATTCTAGTGTATTTACTAGTAAGTTATTATACTCTTATAAAGCCTTAAGTAATACTATACTATAAGCACTAAAAGAGTTAATTTTTAATAAGGGTTTACTTTAAAAAGGTCCTTATAGTGTATTTAGATAAGCTATACTAGTATCTTTAGGCTATATACTAGGCTCTAGAGTTTTACTTAGTATTTAAAGTCTAATTAGTAGATAAATAGTTTATAAATTACTATTAAGTATATTATTTCTAGCGCTACTTATATTTAACGCGCTTATTAGTGCTTCCTGTATAGTAGTTAATTTATTTAGGTTTATTACCTTTATTTTTAAGTTTAAACCTATTAGGATAGATTAAACTAAGAATAGTATTTTATTAATACTTTAGTCTATAGTCTAATACTTTAAGATCTAGTTATTTAAAATATTAATTTCTTATATAGACTTACTATTAAATGCCAGTTTATAGAAGGTTCTTTTATTAAACTAAACATTCTATATAATAATTACCTTTCCTAGCTAAGGTACCTA
>NW_023502742.1:0-1824 GCF_013396075.1 Fusarium subglutinans
CTTTATAAGCTTAGTATATATTATTAATAAGGGAAAGAATAGTAAGGGTTTCTATAGTTATTATGTATTTTTCTTTAGGCATATTAAAGTTATCTATATAGTATTTAAAGTAATAGAGGTAGTTAGTAATATTTTTTCTATTAAAGACCTTAGTATATAGGGCTATATTACTAACTATAGTATATAGCTTATAATAGTCCTAGATAGCTATAATAAGGGCCTGGAACTAGGTAGTAGTTATGGCAGGAGCTATTATAATAGGCTAAGATTTTATTTCTATAAAAAGAGTATCTATCCTATTAAACAGAGAAGGAGTATTAGCAGCGCTTATTATAGCAGATACTAAATAATTAATTAGTTTATATTTTTTTAGTATAGTTATTATATCTTCTTACGTTTTGCATAAACTCTTAAAGGTATTTTTTATATCTATTCTCTATAAAACTATTATCCTAGCTACTATTATAACTACTAGGTCTTTTATAAGGGTTTAAAACATTACTAATATAAAAATATCTTATAATAATATCCTTAAGATCTACCTAATTATTTAATTTTAGAGAATATCTTACTAGAAATCCAGGGTATTACTAAGGTTAGCTATTTAAAAGTAAAATTTTTCCTAATCTTTACCCTTAAAATAAAGATCCTAATCTACCTTATTTCTAATTAAGTAACTACCTTATTCCTAACTAAGTAGGTTTTTAGGGAGCGTAGCGTAATATTAATACAGCGTTTCTAAGTTAAGACTAGTTTACTTAGGTTACTATAATATAATGCTATCTTAGTATAGAAAGTAAGTATAAGATAATCTTAGCTTAGTAACTGCAATGCCGTTCTTTATACCTAAAAGATATTTAGCTTTATTACTTCTAGCTTAGTAACTAAGGGATCTATTACTATCTGTTATTTCTATAAGCAAATTATTATTATTATTATTATTATAGCTTTCTGCCTCTTATCTTTTTATTTTAAAGTCTTTTTCTTTAATAGTATTTATAGCTTTTAGGCAGCGTAAAAGTGCCTTTTAATCTAAGTAATTAGTTAATTTTAAAATCCCTTTAGCTAGTAGCTATTAATAAAGTAAATTATCTAGGTTTTAAGGACTAATTTAAAGGTAAAAAGCAATAATAAAGGAAAGACTACAAAAAACAATAATTTCTAACAGTCTTAATTATAAACTATATATAAACTGCTATAGAGGTTTAATTAAGACAAGGTCTTTGCTATTAAATAGGAAGTTAAGTAATTAGTTTAATAGTATTAAATATAAGGATAAAACGTATAAAATTCAGTTCAAAAAAGCATAAAGAAGCTAAGGTCCTAAGGGAATCCTGTCCCTTTATATCTGTCAACACAGACATCCTTTTAACCCTACCTATATAGGCTAAACCTCTTACCCTAGACTGCTTGCCACAACCATTACATTATTAATCTTAATTACTATAGTAATATATATAGTTAGATTTTTAGGTTTATTTATAAGGTATAGTTTATCCTTAACTTTTTTCTTAAGACTTTAGTGGTAAATTTCTATAAAGGTATTATTATTTTACTAGGTTTTTACTATAAGCTAGTAAAACTTAGCTAAATATATAGTATATAATTTTTACTATTTAAGTATAAGCAATTTAGCTATAGCTTATTATTTCTTATTAATTACTTTAAAATTATCTTTAAGTACTTATTTAAAGTTATTCTAATTTATAAAGATATTTTAAGTATTTTAGTTTTAAAGGTTCTCTTTATTCTTAAAATATTTCTTTATAATAAGTTTAAACTATTCTTTAGTACTTTATTAAATTAAAGGTATAGTAAATAAAA
>NW_023502743.1:0-2062 GCF_013396075.1 Fusarium subglutinans
ACTAATTTTTAGTAGTAATCTTATAATTCCTATTAGGGTAATCTTTAAACTATTTTTAGATTAATAGCTTTAGTGTCCTTGCCTTTATAAGTATTATAGTTATTAAGTTCTATTAAGTTAAGATATTATATATTAGTTTTAAAGGTTATAAAATAGTCTTATCCTATACTTAGTAAGCTTAGATCTCTTTAAATTTTTATATAAGCTTAGGCCTTTAGGTAAATTTAATAGTAGGACTTAAAAGATTATTAGTTATAATAGACTTAGTAATTACTATAAGTAATTACTATAAAGAATATATTAGAAAAAGAAATATATATACCTAAAGAATAGATAATAATAGGTAATTAATGCTAATAAGATTAGATAATTAGTCTATAACCTGCTATTTTAAAGTATTAAATTAATTATCTATTAGGTCCTTATTATTAAGGCCTTTATTTTAAGAAAGGTTACTCTTCTTATCCTTATTGTTATTCTTATTATTGCTCTTTAAAATTAATACCTTTTAAGACTTAATCTTAATATAGTTTATAATTTCTTATATAATAAGGTTTAGAATATAGGCTATATATTAAATAAAATAAGGGCAGGGTAAGGGTATAGGCTATAATTTAGCTTTAATCTTATTATTTAAATCCTTAATATTTTAAGATATGTACTATTATTTACTATAATTACTTAAAGGCAATTTAAAAGATAATAATTCTATAGGCTATATATAATATAAGAGTTTAGTATAGCCTTACCTTGGTTTTTAGATATATTAATAAATCTAAGTATAACCCTTTTAAGTTACTACTAAGTATCTAGAAAATATATAAGGATATTAAGAATAGTAAACTTATTATAGGGTATTAACTATATATTTAATATAAAAGAGACTTTAGCCTTTAGGGGAAGAGTTTAAAGGACTGTATCTTATAGAGACAGAGACTTATTTTAAATTTATTTAGTAAAAGTCAGGCTACTAGGGAGTTAAAAGTATAGTAAGATAAAGGCTATAAGCTACTAAAATACTAGATTTACTATAATATTTATAAATAAATAGCTACTAGCAATAAATTAAGTAAGGTAGTAAATAGACTTAGACTACTATTTAGCAGTACTAACCTAGTAGTAGTAAGTATAGATTACTATATTTAATTACTATAAATATACTTATATTAAAATTAGAATATACTATATTAATCCCTTAAAATAACCTTATTTTAGGAGCTTTTTTCTTATAAATATTAAAGCTTAAATGCCTATATATACTTAATATATTAATTTTAGATATATTAAGATATATTAAAGTAGTATAGTAAAAGCAGTATATAATCTTAGGTCTTTTATTTAATCTTTATAGTGTGACGGTTGGGGTTTCCAAACAAGTAAACTAGTCCGTACTAGGTTTATGTTTGCAGAATACGTAGGGCGTTGTACTGAGCACGTTGGGGTGTCACGTCTCTTAATAGTCAATAGTGCGTGTAAGGCTTATCGAGGTAAAGAAGTGTTATTGATAGCTGGTGAGCTAAGTTCTATCTACTGCTAATGAATGTGTATATAAGTACTGTGATGGCTCACGGTGTAGTGAGTCGGGCTCACGGTGAGTCGCGAGTCGAATCGTAAGTCTGACGTATAGCTCACGATAGTTATCCTTGGAGTGTCGTGAGTCGTGTGCTGATTGGTTGAAAATGGTGGGGGCCCACGTGACGTAAGCGCTTTTCCTGAGTTAGGTCGTAACATATAGACTTTAATTAAATTAGGACTAGCTTAAGGAGTCTCTTTTTCCCTAGAAGATTTTTAAAGCCTTAGACTTTAATAATTAAAGTAAATAGAAAGTACTAGGAGCAGATTTAATATAAAGTGCTTACTATTATATTATTTTCTACTATAAAAGGAAGGTATTAACTATAAAAGAGTTAAAAATAATATAAAAAGGCTTATTAAGTATAGTTAGCTTAAGGCCAGGTAAGCTTTATAGAGATATTATAGTAATAAGGAATATTTTAAAATTAGTTAAAAAATAAGAAGAAAATTTTAAAAAGGATTACTATAAAAGATTATTACCTTACTT
>NW_023502744.1:0-2048 GCF_013396075.1 Fusarium subglutinans
CTATCTATCTATTTATCTATCTATCTATCTATTTACCTATACTACCTCTTTCTTTTTTTCTTTATCCCTTCTTAATCCAGAAAGGTTAGCCATAACTAGCCAGCTAAATTATTATTTATCTAGCTATATATATAACCTAACTAATTAATTATAGCTATAATAGCCTAATAGTACCTGCTAGACTTACTACCTAGTAATACTAATAGTAATACCTAGGCAATAAGAAAAAAAATAGATAGGTTAAAAAGAGAAAAGGGTAAAGAAAGGTAGCTTTTTTATAATAAAGAATATTAATTACTAATTTATACCTTTTATAGCTATACAGTCCATTTCCATAACCTAGAAGGCTACCTAAAGGATTACTACCTAGATCTTAGCTATTAAGTTTATAGTAATCTTATTTACTGTTACAAGGGCCTACTACTAATACTACTAAAAGAAAGACTAAGGGAGGATTAACTAGCCTAGCATAGCTTATCTAACCTAGCTAAGCCTATTAAGGGTCTTTCTATTTACTATAGTTTTATATATACCTAGCCAGGCTATAAGTACCTTATATTAAGCTAGAAGTGCCTATATATATACTTTAATAATAAGTATAATACTAAAGCAGCTAAGAGAAAGACCTAAAAGGACCTCTAGGCTACTATATATCTATAGACCTTTTTTACTAGTTTAAAGAGGGCAATCTATTACTTCTATATTTATAAAGTAAAAAGAGGGAAAGGAAAAAGGGAGGAAGGGGTTAGAAGTAAAAAAAAAAGGAAAAAAAAAAAGAAAAGTAATAATAATTACCTAGCTAGAAGACTAACTAATAATTACTTATATTACTAAAGGATAGTTACTACAGTAAAAGGAATAAGAAAAGATATAAAAGGTTATAGATAAAGGTATTTTAAGGCATAAAATAACTAACTAGCTAAAGTAAACTAGCTAATTAGCCTACTTTACTAGTAAGAACCTAATAAAAATCCAGGCTTATAGTAAAATACCTAGCTAAGAAAATAAGAGTAATAATAAAGTACTATAGTATATAAATAAAGCTTTAAATTAACTCTTTTTTAACTACTATATTAGTAAACTAAAAAGCATGCCCCTAATAACCTAACTACTACTAGCTAGCCCCTATCCTTATAATGCCTATAGTTAACCGTTTAGGCTACTATAAAAAAAGACTAGTATAAACCAGTACCTAAGCTATATAAAACGCTTTCTATACTACTGCCTTAATATACTATTACTAAAAAAAGAGATCTTCCTGGCTAACTATAGCTTTTGCTTTATATTAAAGTAAAGGGCTAACCTTAAGAAGCTCTAGGCCTATCTATAAAGAAAGGAAAATAAAAAGATTAAAAGAGATAATAATAAGGTAAAGGAGGATAAGATTAAGGGGAGCAGGCTATTAAGTAGCTACTATAATAGCCCTAATAGCAATAAAGGCCTATAAAAGCAAATACTACAGGTCTTAGCAGGCTTCTAAATACAGTAGCTTAATAAGGACCCTTTTATAAGCCTGCTATAGTACTTTATTAGTATACTAGGGATTAATAGTAAGACAGGGCAGCTATAGCTAGCCTACCTATTTACCTATATACTTACTAGCCTTGTCTTTACAGGATAGGCGCTGTTAGGGAAGTAGGCTATACCTACCTAGAAGCAGGCCAGTATAAAAAACCTTACCTAACAATTTGCCTAGGTCTAGAATGCCTAGCTTTATAAGGCTATATACTTACCTATAGGTTATATACTAAGCTTACTCTTATTTAGGAAAAAGATTATAAGGAAAATAAAAAGCAGGCTTATAGTATCTTAAAGTAAGTAAGGCAAGATAATATACTTTATAGGCAAGCTAATCCTAATAGAAAACCTCTAAATAATAGTAACTAAGATAATAGCTAATACTAAAGACCTTTTTTAAGGTTAGCTAATATTTAAGGAGGGTAATAATAAATACTTTATAATCCCCCTAGCTAGCATTAAGAATAACCTTATATAGATAAGGTAGGGGCAATTCTTTATCTATTATAATAGTCTTGCTAGGAAGGAGG
>NW_023502745.1:0-764 GCF_013396075.1 Fusarium subglutinans
GGTATTATTAAAGCTTAATTAGCTATAGTAGTAAAGATAAGGGAAATAGTATACTGTAAAATCTATAATAAAAAAGGGATAATTACAGAGTTTTATAGGGGGAAAATATATTAAGTTTTATATAGGTTTAGAAGCCTAAAGTTAAAGACCTAAAGTGATACCGAATCATATATACGAAGGTACGTAATGGTATTCAGAAGGGGATTGCGGGATCAATTCTAAGGTGGGTCTTGGTGTTTTGGGATAAACACCAAGACCCGGAACAACTATGACCCGCTATTCGGGAGGATGCGATTATTACGCATTACTAGTTTAAGTAATATTAGCGTAATTAGTAAAAAAGGCTAATTAACTATATAATAAGGCACATAACTATTATACCTAGAATATTAGTATACTATTAGTATAAATAGAGGATTTTATTACTTATAAAGCTTTTATAAGGAAATAGTATTAATATAATTAAAAGCTCCTTAGGTATATTTTCCTTACTTTTTTTTATAATATCTTTTTTTAATATAAGTATAGTAATTATTAATATACTTTTCTATATGCTTTTTAAGTAATATAGCTTTATTAATAATATTTTAAATATACCTAAGTCCTTAATATAATAAGAAACTAAGGATATTATAATATTAGTCTTTTATATATTATATAGTTATAAAGGCAGTTAAGAACCTTATTTTTAATAGTAAAAGTAATAAAAAGGCAGGATTAATAGCTTGCTTTAATTTTAGCTTCTTTTTTATAAGATATTTAAC
>NW_023502746.1:0-405 GCF_013396075.1 Fusarium subglutinans
AGCCTTATACTTAAAAAGCCTTTATAAAGGCATAGTAGCTAAAGGTAAGCTTTCTTTTCCTTAATACCTTATAAAGCTTTCTTTAATATATATTCTTAAAATATTAAAATATACCTATATTTAAGGTTAAAGGATATATATTAAATATAATAATAAAAAGATAATAAGGATATTAAATTTTATATAGTATTTTTAAAAGGTAAAGAAGCTATAACTAGTAAAGCTATTAATAATAAGTAGCCTTTATATAAAACCTTTTTTTTAAATAATTTTAATATTTAAAAAAAGGTTATATTTTTTAAAGGTATTTCTAGGTTATTATAAATACTTATTATAGCTAAAATACTACTTAAAATTAAGCCTATAGTATTAAATAGTAGCTAACTTTTTCTAGAAATATTAATT
>NW_023502747.1:0-647 GCF_013396075.1 Fusarium subglutinans
CTATATAAATTATATCTAAAAATTGCCTTTAATTTAAGCCTACTTTAGTATTAAAAGGCTTTTAAAGATTAGCTAAGAAGAAGTTATATTACCTATAGTATTATTTATATTAATAACCATATAGCTTTCTTAATTAATAAGAAAGAAAATCTCTATAAATAACTTTTTCTTTATATATATAATAAGGTATTTTACTTACTTCTATAGTATTTTTACTTTAATTCTAGCTTAGTTAATATTTTAATACTTAAAGGTATTAATTTTAAAGTTAGTAATAACTTTAATAAGTTACTAAAACTACTACTTTATTTTCTTAATACTTACTTTTTTATATTTTACTTAAAAAGCTTTTTTAGCCTTTAAAATTAATTTATTAATTTATTAAGCTTAGGATAATTATTATAAAAGTACTAATATTACATTTTACTAACTAGCTTTATATTAAAATTATAGCAGTAATATAGTATATTTACTATATCTTTAACTTTATATTTAAAGATAAGCAGACCTAACTTCTATATCTAGATAATAAAGGCTATAATAGCTTCTTTTTCTTTATTAATTAGTAGTTTTAATTAACCTATTTATTTATTAAAAATATTTTTAATTAAAAGGGTATTTATAGCTTTAAGCTTCTTTATAATATA
>NW_023502748.1:0-1416 GCF_013396075.1 Fusarium subglutinans
TAGCAGAATATAACTAATAGATTACTGCTATAAGTATAAAGAATATACTTTAAATTATTATAGTATAGGTTAAGTCCTAAGCTAAGTTAAAAGGCAAAAGATTAAAGTTATAGATACAGGTACTTCTATAGAAATTAGAAATAAGAATAACTAAGAAAAGAGTATTAATTAAGTCTAAAGATATTAGCTATAAAAATACTAAATATAAGTAAAATTAACTATAAGAACTATAGGTAAATCTTTTCCTATTTTAACCTAAAAACTACTAAGACTAACTATAGTAATAACTATAAAGACTAATTTACTATATTACTAATCAAGTACCTAAGCTAATTTATTATAATCCCTTATAGTATAAAACTAAAAGTAACTAAAAGGATATTTTATAAAGTTCCTTATATTTAAGGGAAAATACTTATATTTCTTAAGGATTACAGAGTCCTAACCTATAACAAAAGGCAAAATAGTTATTAATACCATTAAATAGTTTATTATTTTAGCCTTTATAGTTAAGAAAAGGAATAGTAAGTTAAACTAAGAATAGACTATTAAATACTAAGCTCTAGTTATAAGAGGTATCTTTTAAGTAGTTTAAGTAAAAGACTTTTAAAAAATATTAAGAGGTTAGTTAAGAAGTAAAGGGTATATAGGAGGTAATTATAAAATAAAACTATAAGGATCCTTAGTACCTATAACTAGGTCTTAAGAATAGACTATAATATAAATAGGTATTAAGATAGGATAAATACTTAGTATAAGACCCTTATAAGGGTTAGTAGCTAAGTTAAAGCTAAAGTTAGGAAGCTTAAGGCAAAGCCTAAAGGTTTTAATAAAGTCTTAACCTAAGCTTTTGATTACCTAAAAATAGAAAGTATAGATAGTAACTTACTAGGCTATATATCTAGTATTTATTAGCTCTAGGAATAAGATTTAAAAAATATAAAAATAGGCCTAAATCTCTAGAGATTTATTATTATAAGGGCAGGGGTATATTTTAGTATAAATATAGTAATAAGATATATAAGATATAATAGTTTAAGTATATAAAAGGAAGGCTTTCTGTATTAAGATATATTAATACTAGTATAAGAAAATAAGTAAGCTAATTTATATTAATACTCTTAATACTAGATAAAAGAAAGGCAGCGCTATAAGTAAAATACTATTAATTAGTAAAAAGTATAAGTAAGTTTTTTATAAGTATTACTATAAAGTTAGGGCTAATTATTAATATTAATAGTAATTATTACTATATATATAAAGTTATATAAAAATATAATATTATTTTAATTACCCTTAAGGATATTATAAGGTCTAGCTAATATTAGTAAGTAATAGTATTATAAGAAGAAAGGAAAACCTATAGGCTATAATAGCCCTTACTAGTAATATATTTATTATACTTAAAGGTAGCTA
>NW_023502749.1:0-434 GCF_013396075.1 Fusarium subglutinans
AATATTAGTAAAGCAGTGTAAGTTAACTAACTCCTTAGGGTTTAAAAGGATAGTTTTAAAACCTTACTAAAAGTAATAAATATAAAAGAAATATGCTTAGAAAAAGGGGTATAACCAGTAGGTTTAAAGGAAACTTTAGGCTTACCTAGGACTTTAATACTAACCTTAGCTTTATTATTAAATATAATAATAAGGTAAAAAGGAATTAAAATAGAAATAATAATAAAAGGGTTAATTAATTAAGACTAAAGGTAAAGGTAAAGACTAAAGGGAGTATAAGCTAAAAAGGTTATATAAAATAAAAAAGAAAAAAAGAGGAAAAAGGAAAAGAAATAAAAAAAGGGATTAAATAGGCACTATAGAGGCTTACTTAAGAAGCTTATAAAAGCTTAAGGAATTAAAAGGCTACTGTAAGTTAAAAGGTCTTTTAATTA
>NW_023502750.1:0-2009 GCF_013396075.1 Fusarium subglutinans
TATCTTAATTAGAGATAATTACCTTAGGAATTCCCCAGTCTGCTAATAGTAACTATTATAACAGGGTAACTCCCTAGTCTTTAGCGCTGTATATAGAGTATCCAGGAATTAAAAGGTATTATTTACTTGCTATATAAGTAACAGTTATTAGCTAATTAAAAAGATTAAATCCTTTAATAGCCTATAGACTTCCTATAGATAATACTAAAAGGAGGTTAGTAATAAAGTTAATAGTAATTATATATATAGGCATAATAAGAGGGTAAATAGGTATATAATTACTAATTCTCTATTAATAATCTGTTTATCCTAAATAGTATATCTTATAGCCGTAAATATACTTCCAAATTCTTACAGTTAGATTATAGATTAATAGCCCTAATAATTCCCTTATTATTCTTTCCGTTTTAAGATAATTTTAATCCTTATAAGCTATTTGTAAGATCTTGTTAATTATAGAGTGCAGGATATACAATTAAAGGTATCTATTAGTCTATTTATAATATAATAATCCGTCTTTAAGAGCAAAAGGCATGCCGCGCTTTAAAGCAAAGATAGTATCCTTACCATTTAGTTAATTAACATTAACTAGCTTATTAGTTATATTAAGGATTATCTTAAGGATAGGTAGATATTTTATATTATTAATATATCCTTAAATAAACTTATCCTTTATCTTCTAGGATATAAGCAATTCTATGCCTATATATACATTATTAAGTATAGTATAGTCTAGGCAAAGTCTATAAGCATTCCTATTAGTCTCTGGCGCCTTAAGGTAACTAAAAGTATTAGGAATAAAGTTCTTCTTTTTAGGAATATAAAAGATACGTAACTTGTACTTTAAGAGATAGATTAAAGCATTAACTAGTTTTCTATTTACATAATTAGTGCTTATTATATTTAGTATAGTCTTTTTAATAATTTACTTTATTACTAAGTAGTTAGTAAATATAGTAAGGGACCTTTTAAAGGATTTAACGTATGCTTTTAGTCTTTTTATTACCCAGACTAGCGCTACTATTTCTAATTTAGTTAGCCTATATCTCATTTCTGCTGTTATTAAAGTTTTACTAATAAAATAGATAGGTATAATAACGTTAGATAAAATATAAGTTCCTTCTTTCTAAATATATCTGTCTTTTATATAATATAGTATAGTACTAAATCCTTGCTAAATGCTAGTATTAAGTTAAAGAAAAAGACGCTTCTTTAGATTAAGATAGACCAGACCCTTGCTAGAGGCAATTTACTCTTAAATAGTCTAGAATGCAATCTTCTTTACTAAAGTAAGATTATAGTATATTATCTTAGTATATAACTTTCTCTTTCCCTTATTACTATTAACTATCTTATTATTCTTTTTACTTTCTACTAGTAAAGTAACCTTTTACCAGTAGGGTAACCTTTTACTTTTACAGCAGTTCTATAATCTTTATATAGTACAAGATAAGATATTAAATATATCCTGTAGCCCTAATATACTGCTCAAGCGCTATAAGCTATTATAGAAATTCCAGTTTAGTAAAGGCAGCTACTTTCTCTGCAGTTATTAACAGTCTAAGAGCATTAACGCAAAATCCTAATACTTAGGCACTTAGATAAGCTATCTAGCTTTTTATTAGTAAAATTAATAAGTTCTTAGAGATAAAGAGTCTAAAGAGCATATTAAGATGCTAAGTATACTTTTTTATAGACTTAAAGAAAATTATAATATTATTAATAAAAGCATAGCAGAAGCTGTAATATAGATATAAAAGTCTATCTATATATCGCTAAGCGTATGCTAAAGAGTTATAGAAGCCTATAAAAGTAACTATAGATCTTTTTAGGCCTTAATAACTAGTAATTGTAAATCTATCTTAATATTCTAGGGCTACTTTAAACTAAAAGAAGAAAGACAATGCATTAATTACTAAGATATAAGTTACTCCTTGCAGCGCTGTAATAATATCTTCCTGTCTGGGCAAGGGGTAGCTATCTAAGATCGTAACCTTATTTAAGGCTCT
>NW_023502751.1:0-1981 GCF_013396075.1 Fusarium subglutinans
CCCCTTTTATAACTATTATAATTATCTAGCTTATAATTACAGTTAGTAATATAAAGGGAAAGACCTAGGTCTTATTTACTTACTAAATTAGCTAAACTAAAAGATATAGCTTTCTATAACCTAGTTTTAGGAAACTTTTAACTAAACCTAAACTAAGATATAGCTTTATTTATAACTAATAGTATAATTAATAAAGCTTTTAATTAAACTACTTTTTAAATAAGTAGCTTTTATTTTTATTAAAAAAAGCTACTAACTAAGCCCCTTACCTTAACCCTTTAGCTAGGTTATTAAGGCCTAAGCCTAGTTTATTAAGACTAACCTTTTATCCCTTAAAACTAACTTTTCTTTCCTTTCTTTTTTCTTTCTATTTATTAAAATTAACCTTTAACTTTCCTTTAAAACTAACTTTAAGACTTTTTATTTTTAAAGGCTAATTTTAAGCCTAACTTTTCCTTCCCTTTAAAACTAACCTTCCTTCTTTCTATCTTAACCTTTCTTTCCTTTAAAACTAGCTATAAAACTAACCTTCTTTATAATAACCTTTTATAAGGACTTATAAGCTACCTAGGCTTATAAAAAAGACTACTAAGTTTATATATATAGTCTTTATAATATACTTTTTCTTTTATAAAACTAACTCTTTAGGTACCTTTAAAAGCTCTATTTTAGCTAGTAAATTTATTATTAAAAGAAGCTAGCTTTATAAGACCTTTACTAAAAAAAAGAGTTTTATAAGGCCTAACTTAAGTCCCTTAAAACTAACTTCTAAGACTTAACCTAAATATATTAGTTCTATAAGGCTAACCTATAAAACTAACTTTATAGCCTTTAACAGGAAATATAATTAAAAGAAACTAACCTTTAAAATTACCTTTAAGACCTTTAATAGAAAAGGCAGTCTTAAAAGGCTAACCTTAAAGACCTTTATTAGGATAAGTAATTACTATAATATAATATTTAGTTTTATAGAGATAAGCTATTTTAAAAGACCTTTTTTTCCTTAGCTTAGTTAGATAGACTTGCCTTTTTAACTATCTTAAAAGACCCCTTTTTAACTACCTAATTAAATAGACCTTTCTTTAAGACTATCTTTAAAGACTTTAATTTTATAGCCTTATATAATAGGCTAATCCCTTTAGCTAATATATTTATATAATAAGCTAATCCCTTTAGTTATTATAGCTATTATTATAGCTAGCTATAAAGACCTTTTTATTATAGCTATTATTATAGCTAGCTATAAAGACCTTTTTATTATAGCTATTTTTAATACTATCTCTTAAGACCTCCTTTTTATAGCCTTAGTTAATAAGGCTTAAGAATTAGCTATTTTTTAAGCCTTTAAATAAGCCTTTTTTATAGCCTTTCTATAAAATAGGTTATTTCCCCTAATTATCTTTATAGATCTCCTTTTTACTATTTAATTTAATAAATTATAAAAACCTAGAAATAGATTTCTTTTTTTATTATACTAAGTACCTATTATATAATAAAAAGTTTAATTAGGTTATCCTTAGGTTAACTTAGCTAAACTTTAAGTAAACTAGGTTATATATAGTTTATAGTTACCTTCCTTAGCTTTATATTAAACTTATACCTTATATTAATATAACTTCCTATTAGGACTAATATCTCCTAATAAGTATATTAAATAATTAAAGTATAGTATTTTTTTAAAGTAGGTTATAAAAAGAAGATTTAGGCTAGTTAAAAAGTAAGTAAAGCTTTTAAGCTAGCCTATTTATAGTAAGGTTTAGGCTATAAATAAGGCTACTAACTTAATAATATTAATATAATAAAGCTTTACCTTTTAAAAAGTAATTAATATTTAAATTATACTAAACTTTAAAGATACTTAAATATACCTTTTAGGGCTAACTTATAAACTTAAAAAAGAAATTAAATACTTTATTTATAGATAATAAAAAAATAAAAAATAATTTATAAAAATTTTTTATTATACTTTATAAAGGTATTA
>NW_023502752.1:0-1980 GCF_013396075.1 Fusarium subglutinans
CTGCTCCCAGTACTCCCTATTTACTCTAATTATTAGAGTCTAAGGCTTTAAAAATCTTTTAAGGGAAAAGAGACTCCTTGAGCTAGTCCCAATTTAATCAAGGTCTACAGAGATTAGATAAAAGACCTAAGATTATATACTGCTTTTGCCGTACTACTTTAATACATCCTAATATATCTAGAATTAGTATATTAAGTATATATAGGCATCCAAGCTTTAATATTTATAAGAAAAAAGCTCCTAGAATAAGGTTATCTTAAGGGATTAATACAGTATATTTTAATTTTAATATAAGTATATTTATAGTAATTAAATATAGTAATCTATACTTACTACTACTAGGTTAGTACTGCTAAATAGCAGTCTAAGTCTATTTACTACCTTACTTGATTTATTACTAGCAGCTATTTATCTATAAATATTATAGCAAATCTAGTATTCTAGCAGCTTATAGCCTTTATCTTGCCATACTTTTAACTCCCTAGTAGCCTAACTCTTACTAAATAAATTTAAGATAAGTCTTTTCTTTATAAGACACAGTCCTTTAAACTCTTTCCCTAAAGGCTAAAGTCTCTCTTATATTAAATATATAGTTAATACTTTATAATAAGTTTACTATTCTTAGTATTCTTATATATTTTCTAGATACTTAGTAGTAACTTAAAAAGGTTATACTTAGATTTATTAATATATCTAAAAACTAAGGTAAGGCTATACTAAACTCTTATATTATATATAGCCTATAGAATTATTATCTTCTAAATTGCCTTTAAGTAATTATAGTAAATAATAGTACATATCTTAATATTAAGGATCTAAATAATAAGATTAAAGCTAAATTATAGCCTATACCCCTACCCTGCCCTTATTTTATTTAATATATAGCCTATATTCTAAACCTTATTACATAAGAAATTACAGACTGTATTAAGATTAAGTCTTAAGAGGTGTTAATTTTAAAGGGTAATAATAAGGATAACGATAAGGATAAGGAGGGTGACCTTTCTTAAAATAAAGGCCTTGATGATAAGGACCTGATAGACAATTAATTTAATGCTTTAGAACAGCAGGTTATAGACTAATTATCTAATCTTATTAGCGTTAATTGCCTATTATTATTTATTCTTTAGGTATATATATTTCTTTTTCTAATATATTCCTTATAGTAATTACTTATGGTAATTGCTAAGTTTATTATAATTAATAATCTTTTAGGTTTATTGCCTTGCTATTAAATTTACCTAAAGTCCTAAGCTTGTATAAAAATTTAAAGAGATTTAAGCTTACTAAGTATAAGATAAGACTATTTTATAACCTTTAAAACTAATACGTAATATCTTAACTTAATAGAACTTAATAACTATAATGCTTATAAGGGCAAGGATACTAAAGCTATTAATTTAAGAATAGTTTAAAGATTACCCTAATAGAAATTATGAGATTACTGCTAAAAATTGGTAATAGATTAATTACCTTATTAATTATACTTATATTTTTATTTGTCTTTTTAATTCTATTAGTTGCTTAGCTATTAATAGCTTATTTACTATATAGACTTAACTTAAGATTATTAGCTACTATCTTAGTATTTATTAGGATAGGCTCTTTTTACTTAAAGGCAGCTAAAATTATTAACCTTAGGTTAAGGTTCTTTCCTATAGTATTTATTAAGCTATAATAAAGCTGTATAAGTATATAGATTTATTTATTACAGAGACCCCTTACCTTATTATTCTTCTTCTTTTACCTCTACTGAAATCAGAATAAGATACTTACTGGAGCAGTGTTTAATCTATTCTTCTATCTTTAAGTATAAGTAGTATTAAAGAACGAGCTAAGACTAACTTTATTTAATTCTATGCCTCTTGGTATATATCTAACTATACAGACCTATTTATATCTATATTAATAGAAAAATAAAATCTCCTTTTTAGTTTTCTTAGTCTTAAAAAGGTATTTATAGTAATTTAATATAGTAAT
>NW_023502753.1:0-1968 GCF_013396075.1 Fusarium subglutinans
ATAAATAAATATTACGGAAAATAAAAAGTAGCCTACAAAGCAGCTCTAGCATGCAGCTTACTAAAATAGTCTTAGAGGGTATATAAGGGGAGGCAAATCTAGCCAGGTTTAAAAAGGCATAGGTTAACTAAAAAAGCAATACCCTTAAGTACCTAATCTTAAATTGCATTATACGTAAGGAGTAGCTCTAATTAAATACCTAGGCTATATAGTATACCTAGCAGTTATTAAGGCTAACTACTCTTTAAATATACTACTCTATATAACCTAGTAGGCTCTGGCCTCAGCAGTAGGGTAGTAAAGCAAGCGTCCTTCCCAAAAGCCTATACTCTGGCATAAGGTCATACAGATTATACCTGCCAATATAGCTAGACCTAGCAGACCTTTTAGGGTTATATAAATAGGCAGATAGGCCCATATAGCTAGTTATGCTAGCTATAAGTACATTAATAGGGCAATAAGGGGACTATACACTACAGACAATCCGACTGCTATAGTCTTTAATACTATAGTGCCTTTTTTAAACAAGCTGGCAGTACTTAGGCTCTAATACTGCTAGCAAAGAGGGCTCCCGGGGGCATATTAAGCGGCTTAGTTAACTCAAAGCTGCCTCTAGTTCTATGTAGTTATTCCTGTACTGTATTAGAAGCGGTAAAGAGAGTGCCCAGGGAGGCTAGCCTAGCAGCCAAGCCTACCCTAAGCTGCCCCGGGTTCTACATAGTTATTCCTATACTGTACTTAAGGCAGCTATAGCCTGTCCTTTTCGCTTACTATAGCTGCTTAGACTACTAACCGGGTTAAAAAAGGGATCTAGGGCAAAATAATTATAGTTATATACCCCTATTAGTAGTACTAATAATAAAGCCCCCTGGGGGGGGTAGGCTTACATATCATTAAGGCATTCATGCAAGACCTAGCCCTAGGATAGGGTAACGGCCTTAGTACGGCCTTAGCAGGTAGGGTTAAACTAGAGAAGAAAAGGATACTTATTCCTCTTGCTTTAGCGCCTTAGCCTGCTTAATAAGTATTAATAGAAAGCTTTAAAGTAAATATAATAGAACGAACCCTAGTAGGTTTATATAGCGTATAGGGTGATTCCCTGGTATATAGGGTAATTCCTACACCACGCTAAGCAATAGGGTACAGGATATATAAGGAGTTAATAGCTACTTACCTTATATAAATAATTACTTTCCTTCCTAGAGCCCTAGGGTATAGGGAGAGATTAGGGGCTTACCTAAGTAGGGACTTGCATAGATTTCCCCTAGCAGTCTTAAGCTAGTATTAGTAATAGAAAATAGGTTAGTTAGCCCCTTCTGTAAAGGGAACTAAAGTAAGGCAGTAAGCGCTAACTATATTACTGCCCTTATTATAAAAAGAAAGAAGGATAAACTATTAGGGCTTCTATATAGTATCTGCTTTACTATATATTATAGCCTATAGGTTACTTAGGCCTCTTGTAGCACCCCCCCCTTGTTTGCGCTATCCCTTTTCTATACTTATAACTAAGTAGTTATAGGTAAAACCCCCTCCTATTTACCCCCCCTATACCCTGTATATAACCCTTTAGCTTGTAGTTAGTAGAATAAATAAAATACCTTTCTTTACCTTAGTCTATAGTATTAGTATATAAATTAGTATAAGGTTACTGTTACTATTTGTCCTGGGGGCTTGGTTTTTACTTATTTTATTTTATATATAGGTTAGGTAGCTATTAGCTAGCTAGGTAACTTATACTCCCTGTACCTAAGCAGTGTAATAAGACCCTAGCATGGATCTGTACCTAGGCTTAACCTGGATCTTAACTTCCAAGTAGCTATTAAGTATATAATGCTATGCTAGGCAGTACTGCTTACTTTCTGGTCCCTGCTAGAGGATTTAGGTTTATATGCTAGCCAGCTTATAGTATAACTAACCTAGTGGCTAGCCCTCCTGGGCTAGCCTAACGTATATCTCTTAGTTATAGAT
>NW_023502754.1:0-1959 GCF_013396075.1 Fusarium subglutinans
GATTAATATTAAGATCTAGCATTTTCTTATTACTTCTAGCCAGACTATAATGCTAATAATATTTATTAAGCAGTGTAAGGAATACTAAACTATAATTAAATAGTACTATTACTAACTTAGTTAAAATAATAAAGGCAAGCACCAATCTAAGTCTAGATACTCCTTAAGCAAGGATAAGAGCAGTTAATCTAACCGTTGCTCTTATAACAAACGTTCTAGCTTATAATAATATAATAACTACAATCAAATAAGACAAGATAATTAATATTATACTAACTGATCCTTATAATTATATATAAAGGATAGGAAAAGCGATAATAAGTTAAAAGACCGTTACTATAGCAACGATTAAGACCGTTATGCTTGCTCTTATAATAATAACTATATCTATTAAGATATTAAGGAGGAAAAGAAGGTACATTTTAAATAAAAGTATCTTATAATAAAAAAAGAAAATAAACTTAGGACTAATACTATTAATATAACTAATATTAATAGTAATAGTAATAGAAAGAGTATTTACTTCTCTTAATCTATATCTTCTTAAAAGGCCTATTTTAACTTTATAATAGCTAGCGTACTGCTAGTAAACTGTAGCTAGGAATTTGCCTGTAATGTCTATTAGTAGACCTTCCTAACTAGAACTGTACTATAAGAGTATAGAGTAGCCTGATCTTATATTAATCCAGGATAACTTACTATAAAGCAGGCACCTGCCAAATCTAAGCAATATATTTACTATTATAGAGATTTTCTATCTTAAAATAAGCTTTATTAATATCTTAAGACTAGATACTCTGTAAAGCTAGTAATACAGGAGGATATACTTAGTGCTAGTAAGGCAGTTAACCTTAAAGAAGACAGCTTAATACGTATATATTATTAGCTACAGGTTTATAAAGTTAATAGTAACTATACTTATCTTAAGTTTAATACTATAGGCTCCCTAGGAGGAGAGATAGCTTCTATTTATGCTAATACTAGGTATAGAAAGCTAGTTATTTCTAGAGAATAGTTATAAACTCTAGAGCATACTATTAAAAGAAAGACACCTATCTTTATTTAAGGAGTTAATAATAAGGTAAGAAAGCTATATAATAAATAGGCTACCTTTATATTCTATGTTAATAGCATCTATTAAGATAGATTAAATACTAGCTACGTGGAATTTACCTATAGAGCTTAGATTTAAGATAGAATGCTAGCATTGTCTCTAAAGGCCTTGCTAGGTAATAGATAAATAGCACTATATAGTATAAACGTTATAATAATAGATAAGTATCTTTATTATATAAGTCTTAATGACTTTTTTATTCTTTTTACTATTTCTTAGCTATCTTAAAAGGTAAATCGATAAGTAACCATAGTATAATTAATAACTATACTAGCTAGTCAGATATGTATTATTCCCGTAGTATAGAAGGAAGTCCCTAAGGGAAAAGCCTTTATATTTAGCAGCTATATTACCAAAGCCCTAAATGCCTTTATTAATTTAAGCACTGTTCCTAGAGTTATAATTATAAATAACATAGATAAAGACATTATATATTAAAGAAAGCAAAAGCTTAGAAATATTAAAGAATATAAAGAAAATTAGATATACTTTTCTAGTATCTAGAAAGCTACTAGCCTTACCCTAATAGCTACTGCTAGACTAATATCTTTAGGTACCTTAGTATAGTCTATTAATAATAAAGAATACGTTATAATCTTATTTAATATTAATCTAACTCTAGAGATTAGTACCCTAGCTACTAGTAAGATCACTCCCTAGCCTATAAATAGATTGATAATTTCCTCTCTTAATAGCGTTACGGCCATTACTATAGATACAGTATAAAACGTAAGGAGTGCTATTCTAGAGGATATTAAGGGCTTAGAACTACTATATAAGCAGTAAAAGAAAAATAAAAAAAAATACCTACTCTTAAAGGTTAGGGAGTTTCTTAGTTTACCCTC
>NW_023502755.1:0-1947 GCF_013396075.1 Fusarium subglutinans
TTTTATATTAAAAAGGACTTTATTAATATTAATAAAATATTTAAGTATATACTTCCTTATCCCTAGGGCTATTTCTTTTTTATTATAAGTAGTAGTTAGTCCCTTAATATAGATATTATTAAGGAAGGCTTAGTAAACTTTAGGGATAAGGTCTCTAAAGATATAGATAATATTTCTTATAAACTGTACTACTAAGTTTATTATACCTTAGGGCAAGCTATATATTCTTAATAGTCCTATAGGTATATTAAATATAGTTATATCTTAGCTTTTCTTATTAAGAGGAAACTAATTATATCCTAAAAAGAAGTCTAGTAATAAGATAACCTTATATATAGCAAAATTAGCTAAAAACTTATCTATATATAGCAAGGATAGACCATCCCTTACAGTTACCTTATTTATTAAAGTTATAGAATTAATTAAATAAAAGTGAAGTTCCTATCCTTCTTTATAACTAAGAACTAAGGGTTTTAATAGGCACCGTAAGATTCCTTTAATACTCCTTATATAAGCTGCTCCTTTAGTAGCTAGATAACTACTACTTTATACCCCTTTAGAATAGAGATATCCTTTGCCTGCTATACTTTATAAAGCATAACCTTTAGGACCTGTAAAGGGGCTATAATTAGGTCTAACTATTTATATTCTATAAAGTCCTATATTAATATAGCTTTTTAATTATATATTACTTCTAGAAATATATTTAGCTTAGCCTTTATTAATATATTACTTACCTAATCCTTTAGTACTAAAAGTCTCTCTCCTTTTAACCTACTTCCTTACTTAATCTTAAAGAACTTTAAAGAACTTAGAAATAATTTACTTAAAATACTTTACTATTATATTTAGTATATCCTTAATCTTTACCTACTTCTTATCTTTCTAAAAGGAATCTCTATTTAAAACTAACCTATTTAATAGTATATTATTTATAGAATAAATCTTAACTCCCTTATACTTATATATTATATTAACCTTAATATTTATTACGCTTTTATCTGCATTTTCTACCTACTTTACCTTCTTTTAGCTAGCTATATTTACATACTGCTTAATTTCTTAAAAAGCAGCTCTAAGGATTTCCTTATACTGCTTTATGCCTTTTTTAGTAATTAATTTAATAACCTTATTTACAGATTCTTAGCTTATTACTTTAATTAATAATAATATATTATTTTCTTTTAAGCTTACTATATCCTTAACTCCTAGCTTAATATAAGAGTTAATATTTATTTTAAATTAACTAATCCCTTAGTTTTAGTTTATACTAGCTCCTATTTAACTAATCCTGTAGCTAAAGTAAAAACTTTATATTACTTAGCTAGTAAATTAGTAGTATTAAGCTATTTCTTAATAAGTAATTAAATATTATATAAGTTAATCTTATAAATAGTATCCCTAAGATAAAAGAAACTATAACCTTTAGTAAGGTAATAAAAAACTGCTATAAAATCTAAGTATTAGCTAAGTATACCTTAGCTTTAGCCTATTTTATTATTTTAAGTTTATTTCCTATATAAGATATTATTATAGCTTTAACCTTAATTATCTTTAGCTTATAAGCTTTTATAATCTTTTTTAAAATAACATTTCCTTTAGATTTTATATTTACTATAGCTTCTATAACCTTCCTATTAGGGTTATTAAGTCTAACTATAATTTTTAGTAATTCCTGCCTATATATTAGCGCTTTATTCCTATTCTTAAGGTAAATATTTACGTTAAGGTTATTAATTATTATATTCCTTAGTTCCTTATTATTCTTATTATAAAAAGCCTCTTTATTTTAGTAAGTAGCTCTAAGCGCCTTTAGTAAGCTTATCTATTAGGGATTTATATACTAGTTTATAGTCTAGATAACCTTTTAGGTTTTATAAAAAGTACTTTTATTTTTAATAACTATATACTCTTCTCTTTTTAGCTTAGGGTCTTTAGGGTTCTATA
>NW_023502756.1:0-1930 GCF_013396075.1 Fusarium subglutinans
CTAGCTATAAGCTTAGGCCTTTTATTAATAAAATTAGCCTAATTTCTAAATAATAATATATACTAATATTAGTCTTAGATATAGCTTTGATTAGTATCTAGAAAGGTATTAATTATTTTTTAAATAGTAGCAGTATTACAGAAAACCTAGATAAAGTACTACTTAGCTTAATGTATTAAGCTACTATTTTAAAAAGAGTAATAAAAATAGGCAATATAGTTACAGTTAAAAGGCCTATTACTGCTATAAGACTAGGAGAAGTTAAGTATATAAATATAAATAGGTAGCTTAGTAATAGCAAGGCAATAAGGCTCTGCCTATTTCTTTAGGGAATTAACCTTAGTAAAGAAAGGTAAAAAAGGCTTTAGTAATTTAGTAAGCTTAGATAGTAAAGGTAGTAGTAATAATAAGGTATTATTAATAACAGGGTTAAGAAAAAGAGAAGTAAATAAATAATAGGGTTTATAAGGAAGGTAAATAGGTATAGTTTTCTAGTACTTAAAGGGCCAGGGATTTATATTAGATTTAAAAGGCAAATAGTAACTAGTTTTAATTATAGTGCTACTAAGGATAATAATAGTAGTAAGTTAATATATATATATTTTATTACCTTATTTTATACTAGGTAAAATATAGAAAAGAATAGTTAAGGGAAAAGAAAGAGAATAGATAAAAATATAAAAAATATTATATTAAATAGAAAATAAT
Organism: Fusarium subglutinans; assembly: GCF_013396075.1. Lineage (NCBI taxonomy): Eukaryota > Fungi > Ascomycota > Sordariomycetes > Hypocreales > Nectriaceae > Fusarium > Fusarium subglutinans. Next base: position 709 of record NW_023502756.1, read on the forward strand.
ATAGAAATTAAAAAGGTAACTAATTAAAAAATAGTAAAAGGAAATAAAAAGAAGGATAAATAAAAAGTATAAAGAAAAAGTAAAAGTTTAAAAGTTTAAAGGGAAAGATAGAGAATAGTAAGTATAGATACTTAAACCTAGGATTAAGATATAAATTAGTAAAAGTTTTAAAGGTTTAAGGGTATATAGATACCTAAACCTAGGTTTTAAAAATAAATTACTAAAGTTTTAAAAAAGGTATTATATACAGATACCTAAACCTAGGTTTAGGCAGGTTAGCTATATAAAAATAGTAAGTTTACTAGCAATCTTATAAAAATTTAAAGGTTTATAAGTAAAAGGCTTTAAATATTTATTATTTATAACCCTAACCAGGACCCCTTTAGCGTGTTTTTTAACTTTAATATTAATTCTAGTATAATAAATAGATAAGTAAGCGTAATAGCAAGCCTTTTTAAACTATAGCCTAAAAAGCTTAGCTAGGCCTATAGTTAGGCCCCTTAAGCTATAGTTTAAAGAGGCTAATAGTAAGTAAAAGGAATTAATTAATTAACTAATAAATTTTACTAGTAGTATAGTAATATAAATTATAGTTAGTTATTTTTATTATTAACCTAATAATTTTAGCTAGGGTTTATATTAATTAACTTTAGGGTTAGCTTAGGGTTAGCTTTTAAGGTTAGCTTTTAAAGTTAGCTTTTAAAGTTAGCTTTTAATAGAAGCCCTTTTTACTAGTAGTTTGCTATAAACTATAGTTAGCAGTAAATAGCCTAAGTACCTAGCTTTTTTAGCTAATTAGCTTACGTTACTACTAACCCTAACCCTACCTGCCCTTGTGGTTTATAGTAAAATATATATAAACTAGTAACTAGGCTTAGGATTTTATATTAGTAGTAAGGTTTTTTTATTAAAGGCTACTTAAGTACTTTATAGTAATAGTAACGTACTATTTAAAACTACTTTTTTAACCTTAATAAAGCTAAACCTTTTTCCTTATAATTTATAAAATAAGGCTAAAGGGAATATATTATCTTATTAGCTAGTTAATAGAATCTAGCTTAATATAGTAAGGTAATAGTAGTAGCTTTTTATTTAATAGGTTTATATATAGCTAGGGTATAGGGTAAAAACTCCTTAAGTACTTAAATTACTATTTAACTTACTTTATATTTTTATTAAATATAAAACTAAATTAAAAGCTAAAGTATTTTAATTTTTAATT
>NW_023502757.1:0-1922 GCF_013396075.1 Fusarium subglutinans
ATAGTATATATACTTTAGTTTACTACTAAAAAGACCTAATAAAAAGACTTAAAGTTATAATATATATTCTTAATACTAGCTAGCTAATAGGAAAATAACTTAACTATAAGCTTAATAGGGATATAGTTATAGTATAAGTAGGGAATATTTCCTTTACTAACTTTTACTATAAACCCTAAATAAATAAAGTACTAAATAGACTAATAGCAAGACCTATTAATAATAAAGCTATTATCCTAGGTAACTTTAATACTATATACTACTTATAGTAAGCTATAAAGACTAAAGACAAAGGAAATAATATTACTAAGTAGGTAAAAAACAAAGGGCTTACGCTTCTTAACTCCTTAAATAAACCTACTAACCTATATAGTAATACTATAAAGTTAGTATAGTTAAATATTCTAAAAGCCTTAGTAACTATTAAGAATTACCTAGCTACTAGCTTTAACTACTATACTATTACTATTACACTACTAGTAATATAACCTAAACCTTTTTAACTAATAAGATTTACTATCTTTAATAAGGAGGATATATAGTATATAGTAGGTATAGTATAATAGAATATTTAGCTACTCCTAGATAAAGAAAATATATAAAAAGAACTTAATACTATAGTAACTATATTATAAGATCTAATCTTAAGAGTAGTTAATAATATAGGCTAAATACCCTAGAAGAATATACTATATATAAAATAGTAAAATAAGTAATATAATAAGTAATATAAACTTAATATATAATAATTATATTCTCCTGAATAGCAGGTTATAGTTATTTCGGGTCTTAGTGTTTATTTTAAAATACTAAGACCTACCTTAAAATTAATTCCATATCCCCTTCTAAATACTATTACGTACCTTTATATATGTAATTTAGTATTAAATAGTAGTAATTGCAAAAGATCTTTAGCGCCTAACTATTTATAATTAGCGCTATAACTACTATTAGTAACCTTTAAAGCCTGCTAAAGCATTATTAATACCTTTAGTACTATTAACTTATCTCTTAATAACCTTAATTACTATTACCTATATAAGCGCTATTAAGAGCATTATTAAAAGCGTATATTACACTAAAATCAGTACTTACTTAATTACTATAAAAGCCTTTAATCAAGGGTCTTAGCATTGTGCTTATGCGTGCTATTGATCCTTAATCCCTGCCCTTGTGCGGTTATATGTGTTAAAAAATCTAAAAAAAAAAGGGAATTATTATACCCTATATTAAAATTTAAACCTATAACCTTTAGCTTTTCTAGTATTTACCTAAGAAAGTATACTCTACCTTGCACAGACCCTAGCGCACATAAACTATAATTATCTCTATTAATGTATTCTTTTGCAAAGTTAACCTACTTTTACAATAGCCTTACCTTTCCCTATTTTATCTGCCTTTTTGCTTAGAAATTTAATTAAAAGGTACTAAAAATAATAAAAAAAGGCCCCTTAGTTATATTTACTTAGGTTTACTACTTAGTTATAGAAATTTCCTAGGAAATCTAAGTAAAATTAAATCTATTAGCTATCTAATATTTACAGGCAAGACCCTTTAAGTAGTATACTAGGATAAAACTAAGACTAAAAGGTGTAAGATAGCTTAGGTAAGCAGTGTAATTATTAGTATAAGGCAGCTACTTCCTATAGTTATAGATAGGGAAAGAGCTATTAACTTATTAAACTACTATATACAGTATATTATATCCTACTTACTTAGAAGTAATTTATATAACTACAGGATATATACCTTTTAACCGCTATAGTACCTTTCTTAATTAATATATTATTTTAATACACTTTTTACTTCTTATATACTTAAACTAAAAATTAAAGCTATTATAATTGCGTTTTTATTATAATAGTATAATTAAATTATAGAAATAAATAATATAACTACTTAAGTTAAGAATATAATAACCT
>NW_023502758.1:0-1917 GCF_013396075.1 Fusarium subglutinans
TAGTATAATAGTATCTAGTTAGTTATTATATTCTATATTTATTATAAATAAAAAAGTGTTCTAGTTTATTATAACTATAGTAACTAGAGCTAGAGCTAGTATTTAATCTACTACTAGAACTAGCAGCCTAACTAAACTAGGAATTAAAACTACCTATAAAGAAAGTAAAAGTAGCCTGTTTAACTATAGTGCCTTATAACTATTATTAATTAAGGAGTTAGAATATTATAAAAGTAGGTAATAGTTCTTTACTAGTATATTATTTAGACTAATAGTAGCGTTATATCTTGGCCTGTTTATATTAGATTAATGTAAATAAAGTAAGGTATAGTATATATATGCTTGCTTTTAATAGCAGATTTTTCTTTTATATCTTAAGATTGCTTACTATAATGTAAAAACTCTAGACTACTTACTATTTACTTAATAAAATTACTAAGTAAATAATAACCTATAGACTCTTATTAAGGCTTAACTAGCTAAAATAGGCTTTATAAATAAGGAGTAAGAGTTAGTAATAGTAAAAGAATAGTAGGATATCTTATAAATCTAGTAAATAGCTTAGGGCTTACTATTTTAGGACATTATAATAATAAAGTAATATATTTAGGAAACTAAATATTACTAATAGTACATTTATATACTAAGGATAGAGCATAGATTAACTAGTTAAATGCTTATGCCTACTACTAATTAGTATACTTTATAAAAAAGATTAAAATATATATTAAAGTATTTATCTAATTTTAATATATAAGATAACAGGCTATTATCTTAGTTATATCTTTTAAATATATAAAATACTATAAGCTTTTCTCTTAATTATAATGTATATATATATAAGTTATAGCTAGGAAATCTGGGGCATTACTAGGGATATAACTTCTACCTATAGGACCTCTAGGTAGCAAAGAAGAACCAGCACTAGATAGAGTAATAGTTACTATAATAATACCTATTATATTATTAATTTACCCTTTATAAGCTTAGTAATCTATATTCTTACTAATCTATATTACTAGTAACTTTATATATAAATATACTATAAATCCTAAACTAACTTAATAATTACTAATAGCTACTAATAATATAGATAATTAAAAATAAGCAGAAAAGTAATAGAAATAATAGAAATGTATTATAAATAGTATAGTAATATTATATTAAATATAGTAAAAGAGGGTTAAGGAAGGAAAGTTAAGAAACGTATTAAAAGGGTAATAGAAAAGAGCAGGTAGATATAATTATATGTAAATTTAGTAGGTAAATATCTTTACTTACTCTTGCTAAATTGTATATAACCTGCTTAAAACCTTGCCCTTATGTAATAACTAGGTAAAAAAAAAAAAAGCAGGGAATTAAACCCTAACCTTAAGGAAAAGCGGGGCTCCTAAGCGTAAATTTAATTAACGTAAAGACTAGCGCTAATCGCGCTAACCCCTTATTTAACCCTACCTTGCAATAGCTTTAGTTATATAGCTATTTAAGCCAGAGACCTGAAAATTAGTAAAATTAACTATAATACTAAATCTTAAGCTTTTAAAGATCTAAATAGTATAAAATAATGTAAAAAGAATAACCTTTTTAATATATTATTAGCTATTATAGTTTACTTACTTATTAACCCAGCGCTAAATATTATCCTAAGTGCTTTAAGAGCTATAGCTAACTTAGGGCCTTATAGTATTACTTAATAGAGTATTACTAATCCTTTAAATTAAACAGTACTATAATAACCTTAATATATTATTAAAGGTAAGATAGAGTTTATACTACTATGTCCTAATCCTATATACCTATCCCGTTAGGCCTTAAGGGTATAATAAATAAGGGCATATAGGGGATACCTAATCCCTACTATGCTATTTATTATAGCTACTAGATTACTTATATTAGTAATAATTAATTTAATAATTA
>NW_023502759.1:0-1907 GCF_013396075.1 Fusarium subglutinans
GCTCTTTTAGTTACCCTTATATTCTTTATATATTACACAGCTACTTAATATTACTATATTTAGGCTATTAAAACAATACTATTGCTAGTTAACCTAATTTTAGGCCTTATATAAAGTAATATTACTATATTAGTAATAACTATTCCTAAAAGCTTATAAAAAGGCTTCTTAAAAAGCCCTAATTTAGAGGAATATTTTAAGTAGCTTCTTAGCTACTAGTCTCTTTTTAATAAATATTAAAAAGGCTTTAAAGTTATTAAAGCCTAAGGAGAAGAAATGCTAGTTATTTAAGGGGCCTATAATACTAAGGAAGTAGCAGGTAGTTAAGGAGACCTTATAGAGAATGCCTTAAGGAAGTTAAGATATTAAAAAATAGCTTTAAGAGGCTTAAAAAAATAAAATTTCCTTAATTTATAACTTTAATTATATTATAAGGAAGGCAATAAAGTCTATTAATTAGAAAAATAGTTAAATATAATGCCTAAAAGAAAAAAAAGCTATATTTAAAGTATTAATAGCAGTAAAAGCCCTTACGGGCCAAGTCCTTATTTAATTTAATCTAAACTAAGCTTTTCTTATAATTAAACAGATTATTATAATATAAAATTAAGCTAAGAAAAATATATTATATTAGGTTAAAGAAAATATATAAAAACTATATAAAAAAAAGCTACTAAAAATACTAATAGTAAAGAGAATATTTTTTAATTAGTATTTAAAATCTTAGAATAATTAAATAAATACTTATTACTATATAATTAATTAAAGTTATTTACAGATTATGTTATAAGGTTATTACAGGTATACAGGGTCGGGGGGTATACGGGGTGGTAGTAAAATATATTAGGGCATAAAGTATAGTCTAGACAAGCCTTATCTGATCATAATGAGGAGCTTCGGCTTCTTCTAGACTATCATCCTTTGCCAAAGTTGGAGGTCAATATAATTGAATGGCTGGTCCAATAAACGGCATTACCGTCCTTCTTGATTGGTGTGCGGCGTGTTTTACATCGAGTCATAACCTCGCCAGTGTAGCTTTGGTGACATTCATTAGTGAGACGCTGCACTGGGTTGGCTTGGTACATTGCTAGGCGGTAGGTCTCGATAGCAAGGGGAGACCACAATTAACTGCATAGACTCGGTGAATGTATTGCTATTCTACTCGTGGATCTGACCAAAAGGGAGCCCCACTTAAAGAGTAGGCAGTAAAATTATAGGATAAGGGCAAAATCGTAAGATAAGCCTCTACCCTGCCTAGTTGTAATTCTATAATTTTTACTACCTTAAACTAAAGATTTTAATAATATTTCTAAGTATTATCTAGTTAAATTATATACCTAAAGATATTTTCTTTACTAGACCTTTAAAATAAGTAATCCTTATAATTTTAGCCTTACTATAATAACTATATATATAATCCTAATCTTATAATTTTACTACTATAATACTAAGTATAAGCCTTTTATAATTTACATTACTATTAAGAAATATAAAGCTTTAAAGACTTTTATTAGTTATTATCTTAAGTTAATAAAGCTATTTAGAAAGCCTACTTTTAGTAATAATAGTATTAGCTACCTAAGGAATCTTAATAAAGCTAAGAAGCATACTATAATTATATATATTATTTAGCTTAAAAAAGCAGGTTTTCCTTATAATTAGTAACTTATTAAAGAAGCAGTAAATAATTTAAAGGTATTATATATTATAAATACCTTTAGCAGGCTCTATTAGTAATAGCTAGTATAAGAGATTTTTTTAAGATAATCTGTAGCTTAAGAAAAAGAAGTTAGTTTAAGCTTTTAACTATAAATAAGCAGGATTTAAAGCTAAAGATATCTCTAATCTTAAGAAATTCTATACTAACCTTAGTATAGTTATAAATAAAAAAGAAATTAAAGCCTTAT
>NW_023502760.1:0-735 GCF_013396075.1 Fusarium subglutinans
GGTTAGAAAATACACTTCGACTTTAACACAATGGAAGCAGGGGAAACATATTCGATGAGCCACATGTGTTCGCAGGTCGATCACCACCCAGTCAGCCAAAGTGGCCACCGTGACGAATGTTTGCCCCGCCAGAGACTCAAAAGTCTCCCAGGTTTCCCTTACATCGGAGTGAGACAAATCCATCCCCTCCTGCAGCTGCTAAGTCAAAACACTCCATTGATTTGACAAGTGATAGCAAGTGTGACGGTTAGGTCCAACTATATTAAACTAAGCCGTGCTTAGGTTTATTATTAGCAGATTGCATAGGGTATATACTAAGCGTTATTAAAGTATTACGTCTTTTAATAGTAAATTAATATATATTAGGCTTAATTAATATAAAGAAGTATTATTAATAACTAGTAAGCTAAGTTCTATCTAATACTAAATAAATATATATATATACTTATAGTTCCTTAGTAAAAGTAATATAATATAAGGTTACTATTAGTCCTAGAGTAATATAGTCCTAGAGTACTATTAGTTTAATATTAGTTAGTCTAGTTCTAGTTAGTTTAATATTAAATCTTATAGATATTAGTAGATATAAGCTATAGTATCTTTATTAGGTAAAATTTATAGGGTATAATTTTATATATAATGTAACTGCTAAGGTTATAATATAATCTTCTCCCTCTGCTAGGTCTTATCCTTAAGGCTATCTTATCTAACTAACACTAGTTTCTTTTAGTAAGT
>NW_023502761.1:0-1014 GCF_013396075.1 Fusarium subglutinans
CAAGAAATACCTAATATCTTTTAATTCTATTTATTATAGTAAATGCATTTAAGTAAAGAAGTTATATAATAGTACTTACATTATATCTTTCTATAAGTATTTTATATATTATAGTATTTTTAGTTTTTTACTAATTTATATAGTAATATTATTAATAAAATAAGAGAAAAAGCTAAAGAGTAATAAAGATTAAGCTAGTAAGGATTTACTTAAACTTTATAAAGAAATAGCTACTTTATAAGATTATTTAGCTATAGTTATAGGTTATTTATTACAGATTTATAAGATTAAGAGTTAGGTAAAAGAAAAGAGAAATATTTTAAGGCTACTTATTAAGGTTTATAAGAAGTAAAGCAGGAAAATAACTTATTATCTATATTAGATACTTATAAGGCTACTATAGTTAAGGATCTTTAGGTTAATTATATTCTGGATTATATTAACTAGTCTGCTTTTAGTTTAGGTAATAATTTGCTTAATACTTTATCTTTACTTAATTCCAGTAAAACTTTATTAGGAGTTATTAAGCCTTAATAAGGTATTTTAGTAGTTCCTATATATTTTTATTTTCTAGGTAGTTTTTCTATTTTATTAAATATTCTCTTTAGCTATTAACTTTATAAGTATCTCTAATTACTTTTACTTTATAGACTTCTAGTCCTAAGATTTCTTATAGTTTATTACTTATTTTAACTTATATTATATCTACTGCTAATTTAAGTAATAAAACGTAAAAGACTAAATAGAGCCTAACTTTCTTTAGTAGGTTTAATTTATAGTTATTTTCTAAAATTTTTTATAATACCTTATAGGGTTTAATAAACTTGTAGTCCAGTTTATAAGTTAGCTAATTTATTTTAATGTTTTTTATAGATAGGTAGACTATATCTCCCTTTAAAAAGGTTAGTCCCTTTAACCATTTTAGGTTATAGTAGTTTTTTATTTATTTTCTAATAAATTTAAGTTCTATTTTTATTTTTTTATATAGGTTTTTAAGGTTATTACTTTTAATAA
>NW_023502762.1:0-1488 GCF_013396075.1 Fusarium subglutinans
ATTAAACTATTATTTATTCTTTTAAATTAAATAGTTTTTATAACTTTAAGATAATATTATATACTAAAAGAATGCCTTATTTATTGTTAAGGCTTGAATAAAATAGCCGATAAACTTACTATAAGTAGTAGGATGTACTATAGTAATAAAAGAGAAGGAGGAAGAGGTATTAAAAGAGTAAAAAGTTATAACTGCTGAATAGTGAGGCATAGGGTAGGATTTATAGGATAGAAGTGGGTCCGTTGAATAGAGCGAATTTCTTCAAATTTAATGATGTATATTATGTAATCAGGAAGCTAATAAGTCTGTAACTAAAAAGGAGTTCCCTAAGTAGGAAGTCCTGGGGTTTATATAGATATTCCAAAGAGCAGGGAGCAGGCATTAAAATTCCTAAAGAAAGGTAGACCTAATAGTAATAAAATAACTATTATAAAAACCGCTAAAATTTAAAGAAAAATAAGATATACTTTTTACCTAATTTAAAAGGCGCTAGCCTTTAGTAGGCTTATAAAGCTTAAATAAGAAAGTAAGGTTTTTTGTAGTATATTATGAATTATCTAACTAAGGGGTAAAATCTTATATATATAATCCTTATTATATAATTATTACGTGACCTAGTTTACGTGACTTTTTAACTAATATTCCCTTAGTAGGAAATATTTAAACTTTATAGAAAAAAACTTTAATATGTAGAACTTGCTTAATTCTCCACATTTTGCTTAGGTAAGCACACTAGCCAAAAGCCCTGATTTTTCTCATTATTTTTGTATATATCTTGCCCTGATTAGTTATCTGGATTATAATATATTCCTTAGTTATATAATAAGACCTTTATATAAAATTAAGTCTTAACATTTATAGTAATATAGCCTTTAATAGTTAACCTTATAGATTTATATAATATATTAAAAACTTAATTTTAAGTTATTTTAATAGGCTTAAAGTATAAGAAGTATTTTAGCTTTATTTAATAATTAAAATATACTTAGTAGTTAAGAAGTATTTAATTAAATAGAAATATTATAAGGTAAGGGATTTTTAGTATATGTACTTATTTAGTACATGTACTTATTAACTATATTAACCTTAATTATAGTTAAGATATTAAACTTACCTAATATATAACAAGTAAGTATTTATTAATAATACCTATAGCATACCCTAGCTAACCCTAACTAGCCTTAATATATTTATAGTAAATATATTATAACCTTTAAAAGAAATATAACCTTTAAAGCTATATATAAGGTCTAGATAAAAGCTAGGCAAGTAGTAATAACTAGCTATAATTATTAAATAAATAACTAGTTACTTAAACTAGTTATCTTTAAGTATAAGCTTCTTTATTATTTAATAGAAAGCTTTTACTATAAAAAGTAACTTAATAAGAAAATATAGCTATTAAGTACCCTAGACCTAAAAGATTTATACTTTAATATACTAAAAACTAAATATAACCTTTAAATTTAAAGTATTACTATACTTACT
>NW_023502763.1:0-1878 GCF_013396075.1 Fusarium subglutinans
GATCTTTTATAATTACTACTATTTAATACTAAATTCTATATATAAAGGTATATAAAGGTATTTAGAAGGGAATATAGGATTAATTCTAAGGTAGGTCTTAGTATTTTAGAATAAATACCAAGACCTAGAATAACTATAACCTGCTATTCAGGAGGATGCGATTATTACGCATTATAAATACTTACTTATAGATAAGTATTTAAGATAGGTATTTTTAAGTACTTACTTTTATTAAATATATACCTATAGATACCTATAGGCTACGTATTTTAAAGGCTGGACTAGATTACTCTTCTCACTCTTTATATAGCTCCGCTCATTGCACATGTTCTCATCGGTGCCCTTTCACCGACTTATCTTTCCCTGAGTCGACCATCTTGGCACGAACGAATATGCCACTATAACCCGACTTCCATTCTCTGGCGATACGGAGCAATCACTGACCGTCGCATTCGGGCTAAGAACTGGGATAGATTCGATCTCGCTGCTAGCAATGCCTTGTTTTGGACTGACCAAGGCTGGGACGGATCGGAAGAGATGATCGCGTACAGCCGACCGCGTTGTGTTCAACTGCCCAATGGAGACAGGGTTACCTTGTTATCAAGAGACGCGATCAAGACCCTCACTCATTGTTACCGTTCAAGGCATGCAGGCCATAATCCTGCTATTGGGCAGTCAAATTGATCCTTCTGCCCCTAGTTTCACGCTGTTGATGGCTGTCGATATTATCTTCTTCCCCATAGCACTTTTCGGATTGCTGAGGCTGTGCAGCTGTCTCTGGCTTACGGACGAGTTCTCATTCGCCTCGTTGGAGGACATCCCTGCTGGTTCTCCACAACCCATTGGCTGCAGCACGACATCATTCGAGCTATTGGCCAATCCTGCGACGATTGAGACCCAAAGATTTCACAACTCAGGGTTCTGGGGCAGCAGAACGTTTCGATGCACTTATGCTCTGGTGCTCCTCGCTCTCCTGGGGTTGGCTCTGTCGTTCATGGTCCCACAGGGAGACACTTTCTACACTACGACGACTTTCGTGGTGATTATCTTCTACCTAGGAGTGATCGGGATGACTGCCCTGATAACAGCCTGGTACAAGGGCATCAAAGGAGCCAAATCCACTGTCTTGCCTTGCATATCGTCCATCCGGTACAAATTCTACACCGGCTTCCTGTTTGGCTTTGGAATTGCCGTGATTGTTATCGCATGCATTGAGACCCGAAAGACTCCCTGCGGAAAGTTCACAAGCGGTCCAGGTATACAGGCTGATCTGTTGGCGTGCTTGCGTGGCAAATTCGACAAGACCGAGCATCATGATATTGTTGACGGTCCATACAATGGCACCGTTAGTTATGGCTTCCAACGCCCCAACAATGCCAGCTACGTGGTAGCTCACTACGAAGACGATCAGCGCAATGTCTTCAACTTCACTAGAATGTGTTTCAGCAGTATGTTTGGTATCTAAAAGCCGCGACAGCCCCGACCAACCAGGAGGAGTCAGAAATCCTCAGTCACGGCATGAGCAAAAGTCTTTATAAAACGAATTTATTGTGGCCATAGAGGCGATAAAGGTAGAGAGGCATAATAGGAAAACAGGAATTCATCGACTTATTGGCACTAAATGACTTGCCAAGGAATAGATAAGGGGGACTCATACCCGCACAACCGGTGGTGCGTTTAGGGTCACGTGCTATCCGCACAACCCCCCCCCCTATCTATAGCTAGCATTTTACTTTAAAGTAAGATATCTCTTTAAATAAGTTATATAAAATATATAAAACATATATTAGTATATAGCCCTAAAAGTAGGCTACTTAACTATATAAAAGTCTTTTTTTTAACTATTTTAAATAATAAAATATAAATCTTTTAAATTAA
>NW_023502764.1:0-1545 GCF_013396075.1 Fusarium subglutinans
AGGTAAATTAGGAAATAAAGGTTTTAGTATTAGGGAAAAAACTGTAAATATTAGTAGATTAAAGCTGGCTATATAGGTTAGTAATAAATTAGATTAGGCCTTAAGGTAATGCAGTATAAAGAATATAGGTTAAGGAATAACATAGATAATTAACACTTAGGATAATATATTTATATTAATATCCTTTAGTTATAGCTAAAAAGTTAATTTTTAATAATTATTAAACTTTCTTTAGCTTAAAACTTTAATACCTTTTTAGCTACTACTTATATAAAAGAATTTAAAGAAATACTACTAATATATTAAGGCTACTACTAAAAAAAAAGGGTAATAAGCTATATAAAATATATAAAATATAGGCTAATAGAGGCTAATAGAACCTATAGCTATATAAGTAATAGAAATCCTTTAAAGTATTTAGCTTTAATAGGCCTAAATAAGGATTTAGTTTTAAAATAACCTTAACTTCCTTTAAAAGTATATTTAAAAGTAGCTAAATACTAAAGTAGTAATATTATAACTATTAAGCGTTTAGGTTACCCTTTAACTAACTTTAGTTTTATTTATAGTAAATTTAGACTAAAATTAGCTTATTAGTATTAACTACTAATTATCCTTAAGTTTAATAGTATAAAGGTAATATAGCTATTTTAAAAGATAGTAATAAAATATATATTAGCTACCTATATAGTAGATATTAAGGGCTAAAAGGATATATAAATATATATTTTTATAAACCTAAAAGGTAAAGCGCTTTATATAGTTAGGCCTTTCTTTAAGATTAAAAAATAAAAAGGCTTTAGCTTTATTATATTTTTAGCTTACTTAAAAAATATATATAGGGATTAATATAAGTAAAGGATTATATAAATAAAGTTAAAGTAGATTTATTAATATAATAATAAACCTTTTATAAAGTTTTTTATTTATTTTAGCTAAAAGCTAGTAATAGTAAAAGGCTTTAATTAAAAAGGTAGTATAAAGTTAGTTTATCTTTACTATATATTAAACCGTTTAATATAAAATTATAGTATTAGCTAAGGTATTTCTTAAAATAACTTTAAAATAGCTATTAATATATCTAAGCATCTTTAAAGTCTAGTATAATTTAAATATTAATTACCTCTTAGGAGGTAAAGCTTTATTAAGTTAATATTATTAAGTTAGTAGCCTTATTTATAGCCTAAACCTTACTATAGATAGGCTAGCTTAAAAGCCTTGCTCTTTAGCTAGCCTAAATCTTTTTCCTATAACTTACTTTAAAAAAATACTATACTTTAATTATTTAATATATAGTAAGTTATCTAACCTAACTTCCCTTTTAATTATAACTACTAATAATATTATAGCTATACTATTATAATACCTATTTAAAAAAGCTAGTAGCTAGCTTACCTTAGCCTAATATATCAAATAAAAAACTATAATATAATTAATATAATTAAAAGGGCTTTTATAAAAAAGAAAAAAAGTAAAACTAATAGCCTTTATAAGTAAGCCTTAAAGATTAAAAAAGCCTAAAATAAAATAAATAATATTAATAGT
>NW_023502765.1:0-214 GCF_013396075.1 Fusarium subglutinans
TCTTATAAACTATAATTAACTCCTTTTTATTTATTCTTTTCTTTTCTATTCTTTTTCCTTTTATTATTTTACTTTTCCTTTTTTTACCTCTTTTCCTCCTCTTTCCTATAACCCTTACCTTCTTTACCCTTTTAAACCTTTTTTTTAATTTATATTTTCCTATTCCTTTTCTTTTTATCTTTTTTTATTTTTACTTCTTATCCTTTTATATATC
>NW_023502766.1:0-1573 GCF_013396075.1 Fusarium subglutinans
CTATTTTTTTATCTTTTTTTATTTATTTTCTTTTCCTCTATCTTATATTAATTATTTAATAATTCTATATTTTTAAATTACTATAATTAACCTCTCTTAACTCCCCTAACTCTTATTATTATTCTTTACCCTTTACCTTACTACTAATCCTCCCTTTTTATTTTTAATACTTTAACCTTTACCTCTTTTCCTTTTTTTTATTCCCTACATAAAACCCTTATCTTTATTCTCTTTACTCTCCTTACTTTTTTTTTTTATCTTTTTTTTTTTCTTTATTATATACTTTTTACTTTATATAATATTACTATACTAACTTTTATTATAATCTTTTTAAACCCTTTTTTTACCTTTTACTTTTACTTTATATATTTATACTCCCTTAACCCTAATACTTACTTTAAACTACTAACTTTTAATATCCTCTATTTTTCCTTTTTTTATTAACTTTCTTTATTTCCTTTTCTTTCTTTAACTTTTTTTATTTTCTTTTCTTTTTTTCTTTTTTTTATAATTCTTTTCCTTAATATTACTTTATTTTTAACCTTATATCCTTTATTACTTAATCCTTATTAAAACTTTATAATTCTAATATATTTATTTTTACTATTACGTTAAATCTCTTTATACTTTATAACCCTAACCTTTTATTTTTCTTATTTACTTAACCCTTTCTATTTCTTTATTTTTTTACTTACTTTATATTCTTTTTTTTATATCTTTTTCCCCTTTTTTCTTTTTACTTTTTTATATTTAAAATATATAATTATCTTATACTTTATATTTTCTTTATACTTTATTTCTTTAACTCTATATATTACTGTTACTATTACTATTTTTAACTTTATATCTTTTTTTATCTTTCTTATCCTTTTCTTTACCTTTTTTTTTTTTACTTTTATTTATTTTTAATTTTATTCTAACTCCCTATTTCCCTCCTTTTTATTTTTTACCTTTCCTTTTTCTTTCTTTTAATATAATTACTACTACTACTACTCTTTCCCTTACCCTAACCCTTTTATACACTCCCTTACCTAACTATTACTTAAACTTTTAACCCTAACCATTACTTAAACTCTTAACCCTAACCTTTTAATATACTCTTAACCCTAACCCTTTAATATACTCTTAAAACCCTAACCCTTTAATACACTTTTCCTCCTTTAACTATCTTTTAACCTTAACCTAACTATATACTTTTAACCCTAACTTTAATATCTTTATTTTCTTCTATATATTATCTTCTCTTTTTTTTCTCCTTACCTCTTTTTTATAACTTATATATTTCTATTTTTTTTTACTTTTTTATCCTTCTTTTTTATTTTCTTTCTATTTCTTATTTCTTTTTTACTTATATTAATTTTAAACTTATTATATTTAATTTTCTTCCCTTTTTCTTTAACTTATTAAATTTAACCTTTATACCCTTAAAACCTGCCCTGCCTTTACTTAACCTTAACTTTAAAAACTAATATTTTCTTTATTCTTATCTTTAAAATTTTATTTACCTTATTTTTACTTTATATTAACTCTACCCTTCTTCCTCTATTTTATTATATATCTCTTTTTATTTATT
>NW_023502767.1:0-1856 GCF_013396075.1 Fusarium subglutinans
TATTTTTTAATTATAAGCCTTTTTTAATATAATAAAGTACTTAATATTAAAAGACTAAAGTAAGTAAAATATATAAGTAAATATATTAGAAAATATTAGTCTTAATAGGGAGTTATATTAATATAAGGTATAAGTTTAATATAAAGCTAAGAAAGGTAGCTATAAAAACTATATATAACCTAGGTTTACCTAAGGCTTACCTAGGCTAGCCAGGGTTATTCTAGTTTAACCCTTATTAAACCTTTTATTATATAATAAGTGCCTAGTATAATAGAAAAAAAGACCTATCCCTAGGTTCCTATAATCTATTAGATTAAATAGTAAAAAGAAAGTCTATAGAAATAACTAGGGGGAATAACCTATCTTAAAAAGAGGCTATAAAAAGGGCTTTTTTAAGGGCTTAAAAAATAGCTAATTCTTAAGCCTTATTAGCTAAGGCTATAAAAAAGAGGTCTTAAGAAATAGTATTAAAAATAGCTATAATAAAAAGGTCTTTATAGCTAGCTATAATAATAGCTATATTAGCTAAAAAGATTAACCAGCTTATTATATAAAGCTATAAAATTAAGGTCTTTAAAAATAGTCTTAAAGGAAGGTCTATCTAATTAGGCAGCTAAAAAGGGGTCTTTTAAGATAGTTAAAAAGGCAAGTCTATCTAACTAGGCCTAGAAAAGAGAGTCTATTATAACTAATATACCTTTATCTCTAGGGTTATAGTTTATATCTTTAAGAAGGTTTTATTTTAGTAAAAGTCTTTAAGATTAGCCTTTTATAATTACCTTTTTTATTAAAAGTTATAAAGTTAGTTTTATAGGTTAGCCTTATAAAACTAATATTCCTATTATAGGTCTTAAAGGTTAGTTTTAAAGGACTTTTTTTCCTAGTAAAGGTCTTATAAAGCTAGCTTCTTTTAATAATAAATTTACTAGCTAAGATAGGGCTTTTAAAGGTACTTAAAGAGGTAATTTTATAAGGAAAAGAGTATATTATATAGACTATATATATAGACTTAGCAGTTTTTTTTATAAGCCTAGGTAGCTTATAGGTCCTTATAGAAAGTTATTATAAAAAAGGTTAATTTTATAGCTAGTCTTAAAGAAAGGAAAAGTTAAGATAGAAAAAAGAAAGGTTAGTTTTAAAGGGAAGGAAAAGTTAGGCTTAAAATTAGCCTTTAAAGATAAAAGGTCTTAAAGTTAGTTTTAAAGGAAGGTTAAAGGTTAATTTTAATAGATAGAAAAAAAGAAAAAAGAAAGAAAAAGTTAGTCTTAAGGGACTAGGCTTAGGTCTTAATAACCTAGCTAAAGGGTTAGGGTAAGGGGCTTAGTTAGTAGCTTCCTTTAATAAAAATAAAAGCTACCTATTTAAAAAAGGGTTTAGTTAAAAGCTTTATTAATTATAGTATTAATTATAGATAAAGCTATATTTTAGTTTAGGTTTAGTTAAAAGCTTTTTAAAACTAGGTTATAGGAAGCTATATCTTTTAGTTTAGCTAATTTAGTAGGCAGATAAGACCTAGGTTTTTTCCTTTATATTACTAACTATAGTTATAAGCTAAATAATTATAATAGTTATAAAAGGAGTATTAAACAGGTAATTAAAAATAGTAATTACTATTACTTATTAAGAGATATTAGTCCTAATAAGGGATTATATTAATATAAGGTATAAGTTTAATATAAAGCTAAGGAAGGTAGCTATGGACTATATATAACCTGGGTTTACCTAAGGTTTACCTAGGCTAGCTAAAGTTATTTTAGTCTAACCTTTATTAAACCTTTTATTATATAATAAAATATATAAAATACAATAATTTTATAATCCTAGTAATATTTCTTAAACTTAATAAAGTAATAGTT
>NW_023502768.1:0-1831 GCF_013396075.1 Fusarium subglutinans
AAAGGGGTTTTAGTTAAAGTTATAAGTTATAAGTATTTAAAGCCTTTTACTTATAAACCTTTTAATTTTTATAAAATTACTAGTAAACTTACTATTTTTATATAGTAAACCTGCCTAAACTTAAGTTTAAGTATTTATATATAATATCTTTTTTAAAAACTTTAGTAATTTAGTCTTTAAACCTAGGTTTAGGTATTTATATACCCTTAAACCTAGGAACTATTAACAGGCAATTTATTATTAATTAGCTACTAAAACAGAAAATCTTACTTAAATTTTTAAGCTTAATCGTTTAAGGCTAAGTCGGGTTACTTATTAGCCCAAAATAACCCCAACTCCACACTTAGGGTTAGCTAGCGTGCTATGTAATTAGCCTAAAAAACCCTACTAGTCTTACCTACCATAATTAGCCTAAAAAACCTTACTAGTCTTACTTACTTTACACTAAACTTTAATTACTTCTTACAGCTACTACAGGTATTATATAAGAATAAGACTACTATTATTTAATTTGCCTTAGTTAAAATAATTAGTTTATAAACTTTCTAAAAAAAGCATATAAAATAGTTTTATAGTTTAGTGGCTATAAGTTGATTTTTTTATTTTTCTATATAAATAAATATTATAAAAAATAAAAAGTAGCCTATAAGGCAGCTTTGGCAGGTTTATATAGTATATAGGGTAATTCCCTAGTATACAGAGTGGTTCCTATACTATACTAAGCAATAGGGCACAGAATATATAAGGAGTTAATAGCTATATACCCTATATAAATAGTTACCTCCTTTCCTAAAGCCCTAGGGCATAGAAAGAGATTAAAGGCTTACCTAAGTAAGAACTTATATAAATTACCCCTAGTAGTCTTAAGCTAGTATTAGTAATAGAAAATAGGTTAGTTAGCCCCTTTTATAAAGGGGATTAAAGTAAGGCGGTAAGCGCTAACTATACTATTACCCTTATTATAAAAAGAAAGAAGGATAAACTATTAGGGCTTTTATATAGTATTTACTATGTATTATAGCCTATAGGTTACCTAGGCCTCTTATAGCACCTTTCCCTTATTTGCGCTATCCCTTTCCTATACTTATAACTAAGTAATTACAGGTAAAACCCCTTCTTATTTACCCTTTCTATGCCCTGTATATAACCCTTTAGCTTGTAGTTAGTAAAATAAATAAAATGCCTTTCTTTGCCCTGTTTATTTTATAGTATTAGTATATAAATTAATATAAGGTTACTATTACTATTTATCCTAGGGGCTTACTTTTTACTTATTTTATTTTATATATAAGTTAGGTAGCTATTAGCTAGCTAGGTAACTTATACTCTTTATACCTAAGCAGTATAGTAAAATGCTAGTATAGATCTATACCTAGGCTTAATTTAGATCTTAATTTCTAGGTAGCTATTAGGTATATAATACTATACTAGGCAGTATTACTTACTTTTTAATCCTTACTAAAGGATTTAAGTTTATATACTAGCTAGCTTATAGTATAACTTACCTAGTAGCTAGCCTTTCTAAGCTAGCCTAATATATATCTCTTAGTTATAAATACTAATATAGTTATTACTACAGGTTAAGCAGGAAGTGCTAGTATAACCTGCTAAGCCTAGGTAAGTTAGCTATTTTCTTTAAGCTAGATCTTAATTTCTAGATTAAAGGGCAAGAGATTAAATCCTTTTTCTAACCTAAGGCTACTATTCCTTATACTTTTAAGGTTATAAGTTTTATATAGATCTTAGAGAGGTATAGGGTAAGTAGGTTTAGATTTATATATAAGGTTAGGTAAAAGGGTATAAGGTTAATAGTTATAAGGTTTATATAGTT
>NW_023502769.1:0-1823 GCF_013396075.1 Fusarium subglutinans
TTTAATTATTTATTATAACTATTTAATTCTATCTAAAAGGTCCTTAGTCTTATAGATCTATCTATAGAGTAGCATACTAAATCATAGTTCTATAACTCCAAGCTAGTTATACTATATATTAACTAAATACCCTTCTATTTCTTCCCTTAAGTAGGGTTTATCATTAGGTATTCTTTCTATAGTAACTAGGAAATAATTATTATCTAGTTTTTCCTACTTATATTATTTACACCAGTAGTTCTTACATAATACCTATAAGATTTTATTATATCTGGGGTTTATTAGCATTATCTAGATATTATCTTATATATTAAAATCAGGTTCTCTGTATTATAGGTTAAGTGCATTATTAGTATAATAGGCTTATACTTCTTTCTTTTATATTAGCATGTTCTCTTGCTCCTTATATACAGAGGTTATTATAGGTTTTAAAGATTCTAAGTCCCTGCTTATTGTATCTTTCTTTATAGTCTTAAGTCTATATCCTTGCAATTTCCTTATTTCGTTTTTAAAGGTATTAAGCTATAGCTTATACTAATCCTCCTCTATATCCCATACTTCAGGATTATTAGTAATAGAATTATTAGATATTATTCCTGTCTTTGACTTTCTATTTCCATCTCGCTTCGTTTCTTACTAGCTTAGTTTTAATAGAAATATTATTTACTATCTGTAATATTTATAATTATTCTGTGTTAGGGGCAATTATTTTTTCCTGTCTTATTATTCCTAAGATTTATAGTTTTATAAGCTTTTTTTCTTTATTTCTTTTACAGATTTCTTACTACTTTTTCTATTCTTTTTTCTAATAGGCTAGGTCTTTCCTTATCTCTTTTTAGTATTTATTTAACTTAGTTTTATATAGTATAGGAATCTAAAGTATATTTCCTGTCTTGGCATCTTCATACGTAGGGAATCTGTCTTATAGTTCCCTAATAAAACTTCCTTTATTTAGATTCTATCTGTCTTTAGGCATATTATCTTTATATAGGGCAGTTATTTCCACTATATTATATATACCTTATATTATTCCTAATATTTAGGTTCTTTAGGCTACCTGTAGCTCTATTTGCTAAGTTAGTCCTAAAGTTTACCTACCTTAATTTAGGTCTTATAGCTTGCATAGTTCTGGATATTGTTATGCTATATATCTAAAGTTATTGCAGTTATAGTACTTACATCTAGATATATCTCTTGGCTTACGTTCTTGATTATCTGGTTAAGTAGCCCCTAGCGTTATAAGGCCTAACTATATCCTGTATAAGGTATTGTTATGCTAGTTACCTTATTATTATTAAGAGTTACCCTGGTAGTTATTATTACATTACTAGTTAAGGTAATAAGGGTTAAAGTTATTTCTATATTTATAGTTAGCTTTCTCTTATCTATATTTATATTATTATTTATTAATTTTAATTACTATAGTAATATAAGTTATTAGGTCGTTAGGTCTATCTATAAGGTACAGTTTATCTTTAACTTTTTCTTTAAGACTTTAGTAGTAGATTTCTATAAGGGCGTTATTATCCTACTAGGTCTTAGCTACTAGTTAGCAGAACTTGGCTAAATATATAGTATATAACTTCTACTGTTTAAGTGCAAGTAGCTTAGCTGCAGCTTATCGTTCCTTATTAACTACTCTGAAATTATCCTTAAGTACTTATTTAAAGTTATCCCAGTTTACGAAGATATTCTAAGTATCTTAATCTTAAGTAACTTTATTGTTTTTAAGGTAGTCTTTTATAATAGGTTTAAACTATTCCTTAGTACTTTCTTAAATTAGAAGTACTATAAATAAGAGTTTCTTAGTAGTAGTATTTAGT
>NW_023502770.1:0-1807 GCF_013396075.1 Fusarium subglutinans
CCTATATAGGCTAGACCTCTTACCCTAAACTGCTTACTATAACCATTATACAGGTCCTTATATAGTTTTACAGTATACCCTTATGCCTAAAAAACCATATTAAGCAAGCAGTCTAACTTAAAGTAATAATATATATATAAGTCCTTAGTTCTATAGTAACTATCCTTTATATTAAATAATTAATTAATCCTAAACTAAGTTTCTCCCTATTTTTATTATAATTATCTTTCTATTACTCCTAGTTTCTTCTAGCTATTTTCTTTTCCTATAATCTTCCTACTATAGGCTTAGGTTAGAATACCTTAACTATAGTATTATAAGTATTATCTTACTACCCAGGGCCTATAAGTCTAGTAAGTATAAAGAATACCTATATCTTTAAGGTTAGGAAGTATATTAAATTAATTCTAATATAAATTAATAAACCTTACAGTCTAGGCTTAACTACTATTTTCTTAGTATACTTACTTATAGTTTTAATTATCTCTTTAGTATACCTAAAGTCTAATATAGGCATATAGTTATAAATAAGGTAAAAAGTATCCTTAATATTTACTAGTTTATTTACCTTAGTAATAATTTAAAGGCTACTAAGTACTAGAGTTACCTAATTATTTAAACTCTTCTTAAGGAATAAGCTTATAATCTTAAGATTTCTTAGTAAAGTAACCCTAATAAACTCCTAGTTAGTAGCCTTATTTTATAAAGTCTTTAGTATTTATATTTTCTATTTAGAGATTACTAGAGGCAATAATGCCCTTAGAGTTTTAGGTATAAAGGGTACTATAACTAGTAGTAATAAAAATATAGCTAGTACCTTTAAGATATAAAGTAATAAGGGTATTAAGTCTATAGGGAAAGTTAAGAAGGTTAGGGAGTTATATTTTAAAGCAGGTACTAACTAATTACTTAAATTAATCTATATTAGGGATCCTAATTAAACTACTAAGTCTTTAAATCCTAGCACTAGTCCTTAAATAGTTATACTAACCTAGCTAAGCTACTTAGCCTATACTTCCTTTACTTTTACTAAAGTTATATAGGAAATAGAAAAGTATAGCTTTTTTTTCCTTTATATAGGGTAGCCTTTAAGAGTATATAACCCTATATAGTAAAGTATATACTTATTATAGCTTTTCTTTATTTTTTTTCCTAGCTTAGTAATAAAGATATAGTTATATCCTTCAAGGCAGCTAAATATCTTTCTTTTACTTAGGTCTTAAGGAATTAGTTAGTTCTAGGTAAGTAGTTTATCTATAAAGCTAGGTATAATTAATATTAAAGTGCCTTTTAGCTTATTATTTAGGCCTTAAACTTAGTAATAGTAAGATTTATTATAAATACTAAGCTCTTCTAGGATAGTAATCCTTATAAGGTTATATATAATCTTTTTTTACTACTTAAGATTATTTTAAGATATAACCTTCTATAGAATTAGTACCTAGTTACTATACTATAGTCCTGCTAGCTTATACAGTTTATCTTTATAGCTATTAATATTTAAGGCAAGCAGAGGTTTAATACTTTCTTAAAAGCTAAATATAAATCTATAGTATCTATATATTATATAGGCAAGGGATCGGATTAATAGAAGGCTATAGCTATTACTATTAGGCTAGTTTATTAATACTAGCCCAAAGTAGTTAAAGTTATATACTAGTTTATAGATAGCTAGCTATTCCCTTTATTTTAAGCCAGGATAGTTATATTAATATATTCTTTTTAATAATTATACTAAGTATTAAAAATATATAGCTAACTAATTAGTTAGTTTTATAAAATAGTAACTTAGTATTAGCCTTTATAA
>NW_023502771.1:0-1801 GCF_013396075.1 Fusarium subglutinans
TATAGGCTATCTGCCTCCTATTAATATTACAGTTTGTTAGTGTCTTCTAAGCTAGTATTATTAATTAATGCTGCTTTTTTATTTATATACTTTCCTTAAGTTATTCCTTTAAACTCTTTTTCTATATCTTTAATTATTTATTATAACTATTTAATTCTATCTAGGAGGTCCTTAGTCTTATAGATCTATCTATAGAGTAGCATACTAAATCATAGTTCTATAACTCCAAGCTAGTTATACTATATATTAACTAAATACCCTTCTATTTCTTCCCTTAAGTAGGGTTTATCATTAGGTATTCTTTCTATAGTAACTAGGAAATAATTATTATCTAGTTTTTCCTACTTATATTATTTACACCAGTAGTTCTTACATAATACCTATAAGATTTTATTATATCTGGGGTTTATTAGCATTATCTAGATATTATCTGTATTAAAATCAGGTTTTCTATATTGCAGGTTAAGTGCGTTATTAGTATAATAGGCTTTAACGTAGACTATGCTTCTTTCTTTTATATTAGCGTGTTCTCTTGCTCCTTATATATAGAGGTTATTGTAGGTTTTAAAGATTCTAAGTCCCTGCTTATTGTATCTTTCTTTATAGTCTTAAGTCTATATCCTTGCAATTTCCTTATTTCGTTTTTAAAGGTATTAAGCTATAGCTTATACTAATCCTCCTCTATATCCCATACTTCAGGATTATTAGTAATAGAATTATTAGATATTATTCCTGTCTTTGACTTTCTACTATCTTGCTTTATTCCTTACTAGCTTGGTTTTAATAGGGATATTATTTACTATCTGTAATGTTTATAATTATTCTGTGTTAAGGGTAATTGTTTTTTCCTATTTTATTATTCCTAAGATTTATGGTTTTATAAGCTTTTCTTTTTTATTTCTTTTGCAGATTTCTTATTACTTTCTTTATTCTTTTTCCCAATAGGCTAGGTTTTTCCTTATTTTCTTTTAGTATTTATTTAACTTGGTCTTATATAGCATAGGAATCTAAGGTATATTTCCTATCTTGGTATCTTTATACGTAGGGAATCCGTCTTATAGTTCCCTAATAGAACTTCCTTTACTTAGATTCTATCTGTCTTTAGGTATATTATCTTTATATAGGGCAGTTATTTCTGCTATATTATATATACCTCTTATTATTCCTAACGTTTAGGTTCTTTAGGCTATCTATAGCTCTATTTACTAAGTTAGTCCTAAAGTTTACCTACCTTAATTTGGGTCTTATAGCTTATATAGTTCTAGATATTATTATACTATATATCTAAAGTTATTATAGTTATAGTACTTACATTTAGATATATCTTTTAGCTTATATCCTTAGTTATTCGGTTAAGTAGCCCCTAGTATTATAGGGCCTGACTGTATCCTGTATAAGGTATTATTATACTAGTTACCTTATTATTATCCTTGGTTATAAGAGTTACCCTAGTGGTTATTATTGCATTGCTAGTTAGGGTAATAAGGGTTAAAGTTATTTTTACGTTTATAGTTAGCTTTCTCTTGTCTGTATTTATACTGTTATTTATTGATTTTAATTGCTATAGTAATATAAGTTATTAGGTTATTAGGTCTATCTATAAGGTATAGTTTATCCTTAACTTCTTCTTTAAGACTTTAGTAGTAGATTTCTATAAGGGTGTTATTATCTTACTAGGTCTTGGCTACTAGTTAGTAAAACTTGGCTAAATACGCGGTGTATAACTTCTGCTATTTAAGTATAAGCAGCTTAGCTGCGGCTTATTGTTCCTTATTAACTACTTTAAAATTATCCTTAAGTA
>NW_023502772.1:0-1797 GCF_013396075.1 Fusarium subglutinans
TTAATATCCTTAAGGCTATTTAGCTATATATTAAGGAGTATATATTATAGCTATATTAGAAATACTTTATACTTAAATACTACTTACTAGCTTTTAAGCTAGTAAAAGTAGTAATAATACCTAAGGTTAAAAAGAAAGACCTTTTTAATATATACTTTTAATAACTAATTGCTTTCCTTTCCTGCCTCTTTAAAGGCCTAGAAAGGCTAATAGTAAAATAGATAGCCTATACTATAGTTAACTAAGGTATATTATACCTTAACTAATTTAATACCTTACTAAAACACTTAGCTATAGACCTTACTACTATCCTTATATATATTATAGAAAATTCCTTTTTTAATATATACTCCTAGTAATTAATTGCCCTTCTTTTCTATCTCTTTAAAGGCCTAAAAAGGCTAATAGTAAAATAAATAGCCTATACTATAGTTAACTAAGGCATATTATACCCTAACTAATTTAGTACCTTACTAAAACACTTAGCTATAGACCTTACTACTATTTTTATATATATTATAAAAAATGCCCTAAACTAAGGACTAGTAATTACTATAATTACTACTAATATTAAAAAAGCCTTTAATATAACCCTATAGAACTAAATAGTACTTACTTTTAGGTAATAAGGCTAGCTAGAATTAATAGTTTAATAAATATACTCCTTTATAATAGATAAATTAGTAAGGATTAAGCTATAGGACTTTACTATAAACTACTACCCCCTTAACTACAGCCTTCCTTAAGGCTTACCTACATTACCTATCCTATATACACTATATATTATATAGATCTATAGTATAGGGAATATAGGCTTTATATACCTAGTAATAAAGATAAAGATTACCCTAGTAATTAAACTAGGATATACTAATAATACTACTATAATATAAATTAACAAGACCCTTACTAAGACTGCCTAACTAGCTACTAATAATCTAGCTAAAATTATCTAAAAGGGAAAGAAGTAAGGTATTCTATTTAAACCTAAAAAGACAGAAGTAATACACTTTACCTATAAGTACTATAAGAAAAGCCTAACTATTATACATAAAGGCTAAGTAGTAAAAGCAAAGAGGAAAATAAAATAACTTAGTATATAGTTTAATAAAAAGCTTACCTTTTATAACTATATAATAAAGTAGTTAGCTAAAGCCTATACAGTCTTTAGTCTACTTTAAGGCTTTTTTAATACTGCCTACAGGCCCTAACTAGATACTATCTAATATACTACACTTGCCTATACAGTCCCTATAGTAATATATATATCCAAAGCATAGTATATAGGAAAGAGTACTTTAAAGATAGTTAACTATATATATACATTAGTAGTAGCTAATAGAGATAATAGTAAGGTATAGGTTAATACTAAAGCAAACTACCTAATATAGCTTATAGAAGGCGCCCTTAAGGACTTAATATAAGCTATACTCCTAGTCTAAAGAACAATACCTACCCTAGTACTATATAAAGAAAGTAGTATTTTACTAGCTAAATAGATACTAAAGGCAGAATAAAAACGCTTTTATATATAATTATAGGTACTAAATAAAAGGTACTTACTAGTTATTACTTTAAATAGCCTAAAAGATATAAAGGGGAATAAAATATACAGTTTAATATAGCTTAAGTATACTTAGAAACTCCTTTTTACTATACTATAGCCTAAACTTATAGCACTAAGGTATATATACCTCTTACTACTAAAAAAAAGCTACCTAAAGAAATATATAGCTCTTAGCTTTAATGCCTAGCTATAGTCTACTAATACCCTAGACCTAATTATATACTTTAATA
>NW_023502773.1:0-1788 GCF_013396075.1 Fusarium subglutinans
GTAACTATTAAAAGCTACCTAGCTACTAGCTTTAACTACTATACTATTATTATTATACTACTAGTAATATAACCTAAGCCTCCTTAACTAATAAGATTTACTATCTTTAATAAGGAGAATATATAGCATATAGTAAGTATAGTATAAGATAATATTTAGCTACTTTTAGATAAAGGGGATATATAGAAAGAACTTAATATTATAGTAGCTATACTATAAGACCTAATCTTAAGGGTAGTTAATAATATAAGCTAAATACTTTAAAAGAATATACTATATATAAAGTAGTAAAATAAATAATATAATAAGTAATATAAGCTATACTAAGAACTTTAGTAAAAGTAATTATTAAGCTTTAATAAAAAAGTCTAGCTAGTATAAGTAGCCTTTTAAAGGAAAGTATAAAAAGCTAAAAGAAATAGTGAATAGTAAAATTACTATTATTAATAATATTTAGGAACTAAAGGATATCTGGCCTATTATATACTAGACCTAACTAAAAAACTAAGTATAAGCACTACTTATTAAATATAAAGGGAAAGTATATATTAGCTTACTAAAAAAGATAAAAGTACTATACTTTATAATCCTAGACTAATTTATAGTAAAGGATAATATACCTAACCTATAGGTACTTATTAACTCTGCTTTAATTATTAAGCTTTCTATAAAACTTATACTAAAAAAAATAATATAGGCAGTTACCTTAATAGGTAATATATTCCTAGGCTTTAATAATATTACTATTAATATCCTTAAGGCTATTTAGCTATATATTAAGAAGTATATACTATAGCTATATTAAAAATACCTTATACTTAGATATTACTTACTAGCTTTTAAGCTAGTAAAAGTAGTAATAATACCTAAGGTTAGAAAAAAAGACCTTTTTAATATATACTTTTAGTAACTAATTACTTTTCTTTTCTGCCTTTTTAAAGGCCTAGAAAGGCTAATAGTAAAATAGATAGCCTATACTATAGTTAACTAAGGTATATTATACCTTAACTAATATAGTGCCTTACTAAAATACTTAGCTATAGACCTTACTGCTATTTTTATATATATTATAAAAAATACCTTAAACTAAGGACTAGTAGTTATTATAATTACTGCTAATATTAAAAGAGCCTTTAATATAACCCTATAAAACTAAATAGCGCTTACTTTTAGGCAATAAGGCTAGCTAGAATTAATAATTTAATAGATATACTCTTTTATAATAAATAGATTAGTAAGGATTAGGCTATAGGACTTTACTATAAACTACTGCCCTTTTAACTATAGCCTCCCTTAAGGCTTGCCTATATTGCCTATTCTATACATACTATATATTATATAGATCTATAGTATAGAGAATATAGGCTTTATATACCTAGTAATAAAGATAAAGATTACCTTAGTAATTAGACTAGGATATACTAATAATATTACTATAATATAAATTAGCAAGACCCTTATTAAGACTGCCTAACTAGCTACTAATAACCTAGCTAAAATTATTTAAAAGGGAAAAAAGTAAGGTATTCTATTTAGACCTAAAAAGATAAAAGTAATATACTTTACCTATAAGCACTATAAGGAAAGCCTAACTATTATATATAAAGGCTAAGTAATAAAAGTAAAGAAAGAAATAAAATAGCTTAGTATATAGTTTAATAAAAAGCTTACCTTTTATAACTATATAATAAAGTAGTTAGCTAAAGCCTATATAGTCTCTAGTTTATTTTAAGGCTTTTTTAATACTACTTACAGGCCTTAACTAAATACTATTTAATATACTATACT
>NW_023502774.1:0-1788 GCF_013396075.1 Fusarium subglutinans
TAGGGCCTTTTTAAACTTAGTAATAAGAGCCTAAAATACTTGCCTTTTTTAATTATTTAACTTTATACTTTTTAGTTTCTTTTTATTCTAGCTCCCTTTTAAAAGAGCTATAAGGGGCACTATAACCTTTAAGTAACTATAGATAAACTATCTATAAAAGTTATAAAACCCTAGAAAGACTTATACTTTTTTATAGGTAGTAAACTTAGGCTACTTAGTAATAGTTTAAATCCTTACTAAGTCTATCTTAATACCCTTAGTAATTAAAATAAATCCTAAAAACTTAACTTAATTTTAATAGAAGAAGCACTTAAAGGGTTTTATATATAACTTAGTAGCCTTTATCTTCTTAAGGATCTAATATAGGTATTAAATATACTTCTTTCTTATTTTTAAGAAAACTAAAATATTATCTAAATAGACTATATAAATTATATCTATAAGGCTTTAAAGGGCCTAGTAAATGTAATATTAAAACGTAGTAAGTATATTAGCCAGTCTAAATAGTATTACTATATATTTAAAATAGCTATAATAGGTTTAAAAAGCAGTTTTTTACTTATCCCTTTTATAAATATAAATCTAGTAATATATATTCTTAATATTAATCTTAAAAAAGTACTTAGCTCCTTAGATTTTATTTATAATTTTTAATATTAAGGGTAAAAGGTAATAATTTTTAATTATAATAGTATTTAATCCCTAGTAGTCTATATAAAGACATAGGCCTTTATCCTTTTTAGGGATAAAAAGGATAGGTAATCTAGCCAGGCTCTTAAAGGGGCAAATTTAGCTAGTTTTTAGGTTTTTCTAAATATATTTATAGAATTCCTTAAGTTCTGCCTAAAATAAGGGGTAAATTAAACTATAAAGCAGTTCCTTTCCTTCCTTAAGGTTAATTATATAGTTAGTCTTCTTAAAGTTAAGTATCCTAATTACCTTATTATAGCTAAAAACCTTAATATAAGCCTTAAGTTTAAAAAGGATACCCTTAAGTTAGTTTAATTTCTAGGGTTTTTTATTAAAAAGTAAGTAAGGTTTATTTATAATAGTAATAGTAAAGATCTTAGCTTAGTTATAAGTCTTCTTTAGAAATTACTAAGGTTTTAGAAGTTTAAGTCCTTTATAGTAACCCTTAAACTACTATTTTCTTATTTTAAAGTTAGCTATAATTCTAAGGTTTTTTAAAGTAATAATAAAAAGAAGTATTAATTTTTCTTAGTTTTTCTTATTAATACCTATTAAACTCTAAGTAGTTTTATATATCTATCCTTAGTAGTTAGTTATAATTAAAAGTACTTCTTAATATCTTATTATTTTAAGTTAGCTATTATTAGCTTCTTAAAGAGAAATATCTATATCCTTTAATTACTAAAATCCCTAGGATTTTATAAAGGTTTTACTAATAGTATCTATTTTTACGCTATAGTTAATATAGGCCTGGGCTAGTATACTTTTATAGCCTTAAACCTTAATTATAGTTAAGATTCTCCTTTTAAACCTAGTCTAAGGTATATTTAGGTTATATTTTATATTTATTATAAGAATATTAACCAGGAATTAACCTATATCTCTAGTTAGGTTTAGTTTTTTAATCTCTTTACTTAATTAGTCTTCTTAAGTACAGGGCAGTTTTAGGAGTAATACTTAGTCTTATAGTAATTATAGTATTTTATTAAGCTTAGGTCTCTATCCTTATTCTTATTTCTATTCTTTAAGGTTTAAATAGAGGTTTAATTTAGGTTACTTTCCTAAGGATATTAGTAAAGGAATATTTTTATTTATTCT
>NW_023502775.1:0-1398 GCF_013396075.1 Fusarium subglutinans
TAGCCTTTAGTTATAAGATCCTTTTACTTATATATCTCCTTATTAAGCCCTTTTTTATTAAAAAGGCCTTTTTTTTAATAAAATAAAAGAACTTAATAAGCTAAAAAGGAAATTACTTAAAAGAATATATTTAAGCTATAAGGACTTAGTATTTATTACTACTATTTATAATAACTTATATAATAAGTAGTTTAAAGCTATTAAGAACTAGGTAAAGAAGGTAATAGAATAGGTTAACTTACTAAAGAAATAATATAAAATCTATAATAAAAAAGAGGTAATTATAAGGTTTAGAGGGAAAATATATTAAGTTTTATATAGGTTTAGGAGCCTAAAGTCAGAGACTTAAAGTTATAACGTTAGCATAATTAGTAAAAAAGGCTAATTAATTACATAACAGGGTATATAACTATTATACCTAGAATATTAGTGCACTATTAGTATAAACAGGGGCTATATTTAATTATATTTTCTTTTAAGTTTATAAACTAGCCTTAAAAGGTATATTTAAGTATCTTTAAAATCTAGTATAATTTAAATATTAATTACCTTTTAAAAGTTAAAGTTATAACGTTAGCATAATTAGTAAAAAAGGCTAATTAATTACATAACAGGGTATATAACTATTATACCTAGAATATTAATATACTATTAGTATAAACAGGGGATTAAGTTTTATATAAGTTTAGGAGCCTAAAGTTAAAAACTTAAAGTTATAATATTAGTATAATTAGTAAAAAAGGCTAATTAATTATATAATAAGGTATATAACTATTATACCTAAAATATTAATATACTATTAGTATAAATAGGGGAAGTTAATTTATTATATAGGCTAGTAAAGTCTTATCTATATAATGAAGCTTTACTTACTTTTTAACTAGCTTAAATCTTTTTCCTGTAATTTACTTTAAAAGGCTAAGACACTTTAAGTTAGCTATTAACATAAGGAAATAAGGGCGTGATATAAAATTTACTATCTAAAGATAGTTAATAAAGAAGAAGGCAAAGCAGGAAGGCAAGCCTACTAATAAAAAAGGGGTAATTACAGGGTTTTACAGAGGGAAAATATATTAAGTTTTATATAAGTTTAAAAGCTTAAAGTTAAAGACCTAAAGTTATAATATTAGTATAATTAGTAAAAAAGGCTAATTAATTATATAATAAAGTATATAACTATTATACCTAGTATATTAATATATTATTAGTATAAATAGGAGATATAATATAGTTATAAAGATATTTTATAAGACTTTTTATAAATTTAATTTAAGCTTAGTTTAGTATTAAAAGGCTTTTAAAAATTAATTAAAAAGAAATTATATTACTTATATTAAGGACTGGCTCCTTTACTACTGCTAGGGATATTAATATAAATATATTATTAAACTTAAGGAA
>NW_023502776.1:0-220 GCF_013396075.1 Fusarium subglutinans
CTATATAGCTTTCTTAATTAGTAAGGAAAAAAACTTTTATAAATAATCTTTTTTTATATATATAATAAGGCATTTTACTTACTTATATAGTATTTTTACTTTAATTTTAGCTTAGTTAGTATTTTAGTACTTAAATATATTAATTTTAAAGTTAGTAATAACTTTAATAAGTTATTAAAATTACTACTTTATTTTCTTAATATTTACTTTTTTATATTTT
>NW_023502777.1:0-220 GCF_013396075.1 Fusarium subglutinans
TTAATATTATTAGTAGTATAAATCTTATTATAGTATATAAAGAGGCTCCTGGAGATAAAGACATAGATACTAAGGCTAAAAACGTTTACTATTACTACTAGCAGTTACTAGATATAAATCTTCTTAGCTAAGGTATATTTAGGCAAATAAAGCTTCCTGTTAAGATACTTAGCAATTCTTATTAAAAGGGTTAGCCCTGTGTTAGTATCTATTCTATTCT
>NW_023502778.1:0-1547 GCF_013396075.1 Fusarium subglutinans
AAAGTTTTTAATATCTTTATTAAATTCTATTATAGCTAGGTTTAACTAGTAATTCTATTTATAGATAAGTAATACTTTTATATTAATTAGTTAAATATTATTAATTATTAATATATTAGGGCTATTATACTAAATGGCCTAAGCCTAATATAAGGTAAAGCTAGATAGTATTGCCTGCCTACCTTTGCAGATCTTATTTATTACCCTGCTTGCATTCTAGGTAAGGTTAGTAAGGTAACGTTATAGGTAGTAGCTATAAAGATATATTAATACATTAGCAAGCCATTTCTGGCCTTAGTTACTAAATACCTTATATAGGATAGTAATACTTATAATATAGATTTCTTAAGAGGATAACCTGCTTTTAAAGTCCTTTTCCTGCAGCCTGTAAGTAATAGCTAGGGTATTAAAAGCGCTATATCCTTCCTTAAAATAGTACTTAAGTTTATTCTTTGCTTTTAAGGCCTTTACTAAAGTAATTAGCTTATTATCTCTATCTAGTCCTTACTTTAGTACTTATATACTAGCACTAAGCTATATTATAATAGGTTTATTATTAGTCTAAGGGACCTATATAAGAATAGGATTAGCAAATAGCTATAAGAGGATATTACTATTTTTATTATTATCTTTATAATTGTTTAGTATATATAGTAAGACTTATATAGATATTTAAAAAAGCTAGGTGCCTTTTAAGAGTATACCTAAAGGAAAAAGTAGCTTCTTTATGCAATGCACGTTATAGCTATCTGTCTCTAAGTTGCCTTTTTTATTACTAGCTTAAATATAGCGCTTAGTAAGCTTATAGGCTAAATACTTTAGTATGCCCTTCTTAACAAGGGATATATATACTAGTTAATAAACTTTTTAAGCTTTCTTTTATATTTAGTAAAAGTCTTAGGCAAATCTATAAAATCTAGCTTATTTAGTAGCTTAGGCAATAGTAATGTATATTATATTAATAAGCTAGCAGTATCTATACTTAGAATAGTATAGGAAGTAAAATTTAAAAGGAAGCTAAATAGTAAACTACTATTTATATTAGTATTAAGAACCTGTTTAAAGTAAAGTGTTTTTTATATAATAGGCTAGCTTGACTTAGCCCTTAATGCATTAAGGTTATTAGTAATAAATAAGCCTATATCTAAAAATACTAGTAAACCCTTATTACGTCTAGGAGCCATAGTGCCTTTACTGTTTAGTATATAATGTATAGATAATTTAAGCCTTTTTATAACAGTTAGGTCTAACTATATTAAACTAAGCCATGCTTAGGTTTATTATTAGTAGATTACATAGGGCATATACTAAGCATTATTAAAGTGTTATGTCTCTTAATAGTAGATTAATATATATTAGGCTTAATTAATATAAAGAAGTATTATTAATAGCTAGTAAGCTAAGTTCTATTTAATGTTAAATAAATATATATATATACTTATAGTTCCTTAGTAGGAGTAATGCAATATAAGGTTACTATTAGTCCTGAAGTAATGTAGTCCTGAAGTGCTGTTAGTTTAATATTAGTTAGTCCTGTCCTGGTTAGT
>NW_023502779.1:0-1451 GCF_013396075.1 Fusarium subglutinans
AACTTATATAATAAGTAGTTTAAGGCTATTAAGAAGTAAGTAAAAAGGTTAATAAAAAAGATTAACTTACTAAAGAAGTAAAGATAAAAGTAATAGTATACTATAAAATCTTTAATAAAAGAGAAATAATTATAAGGTTTAGGGAAAAAATATATTAAGTTTTATATAGGTTTAGGAGCCTAAAGTTAAAGACTTAAAGTTATAATATTAGTGTAATTAAGGAAAAAGGCTAATTAATTACGTAATAAGGCATGTAACTATTATGCCTAGAATATTAGTACACTATTAGTATAAACAGGGGAAGGGTAGTAGTTATTATTATAATAAAGGCCTTTATAGCCTAGGTAAGATAAATATACTTTTTTATAAATAAATTTATACTAGTTTATAGGCTTAAAAATATTTTTACTATAGTTTTATTGCCTTAATTAACTTACTACGCTATATTAATAAAAAAAGCTTCTTAAAACCTTTTATTACTAATAGGTTTAAGGCTTATAAAGTAACTAGGTAACTAAGGCCTTTACCTATATAATATAGCTATTAATAAGGGCTATTTTTAAGAAAAAGGTATATATAATAGCCCTTTAACTACCTTACTAAATATAGTAATTATAGTAATAATAGCTTCTAAACTAATTACCTAGATTAATAGTACCTATTTCCTTATTATATTTAGTACTAACTAAAAGGATCTAAAGGTTAAGGATATTATTATTATTAAATCTTCTCTTTATTATCTAGGTATATATATAGATTATAGTTAGTTACTTTTTTATATATTACTTAATCTTAGTACCTATAAATACAGAAGTTAGGAAGAGTATAAAAGTATTATCCTTTTAAGTAATTTAATTAACCTAGGGAAAGAAAAATTTAAATTAATAAAAAGAAAAAAAAAAGATATATTTTATAACTCTAACACCAATTTACATATACAAAGGTACGTAATGGTATTTAGAAGGGGATACGGGATAAATTCTAAGGTAGGTCTTAGTGTTTTGGAATAAACACCAAGACCCGGAATAACTATAGCCCGCTATTCGGGAGGATATAATTATTACATATTAAACTCTTACCTTATTATTAGCTATAGAAATAGCCTTATAGTTACTTTAAGCTTACTTTAGCTTGCCTTTATTATCTTCCTTTTTAAAGCCTATAAAATCTTTATAAATACTACTATTTATATAAGCTATACCTATAGCTTTAATGCCTTAATCTTAAAGAATATAATATAATAAAAGTAATAAAAATAAGTTATTTATAAAGATATAATAACTAGTACTTAGTAAGAAGTTTATTAAGGCAATAACCTATACTTTAGGTTAGGTTTAATAATTTCTTTTTTAGCTTTTAAGGTAGCTATTTTATAATATCTCTAGCTATAAACCTAAAGGTTATAAAGGGTATATAAAAAAGCTATTAAAAGAAATAGCCTTTTTAGGCTA
>NW_023502780.1:0-327 GCF_013396075.1 Fusarium subglutinans
CTATAGCCTATACCTTAAAGCCTATTAAGGTTAGCTTTTTTAGTATTATAAGAGTTATTTTTAATTTGCTTATATACCTAATTATATACTTATTAATAGTAACTTATAAGCCAGGCTACTATAGAAAAATTACTTTATTTTAAAGGAAATTAAAGTATTTATTAACTTTTTAATAATTAAGGAAATTATAACTTTTAGAAAGGTTAAGTATAGCTTTATTATAGACCTGTAAATAATAAAAAAAGTAAAAAAACTATAAATAAGGTATAAGCTATAATATTAGGCAATTAAAAAGGAAATTTTTAGCTATTAAAATATATTAATAGA
>NW_023502781.1:0-1492 GCF_013396075.1 Fusarium subglutinans
TACAGGCAGGTATAATATAGAATATAAGGTTATATTATTAATTATATTAGCTATAATACTTATTAGTACTGCTCTTACTATATAGCTAGGCTTTTAAGAGTTTAGGGTAAATAAAAAAATATAAATAAGGTATAACTTTCTAGTTTTTTCCTATTTATTAACTTGTAATTATAAAGGCAAAGGATAGATATAGTTTAGGTTAATAGTATTATTTAGATACTAGATAAATAGATTATAAACTAGCTACTATTTAGGATTAAAAGATATAACTTTAGCTTTATCTAAATTTACATTAACTTATTATAAGTAATTATTATAAAGATTCTTTTAGTACTCTTATTTCTAAATGCAAAGTTAGGGATACTTTTTAATATAATTATCCTAGTTAAAAGTATAATTAATAGGACAGTTACTAAGTAAGTTAACCTCTTTAGTATTAGGTTTATCTTAAGGGAATACGTAAGTAAGCTCTTTCTATATTTACTTAGGTATCTTATTATCCTTATTTAGATTATTTTTAAATTCCTTTTCCTTAAGGGTTAACTATAAAGTTAAGAGATAATTATTAAAATAAGCTTTATAGTAAATAAGCCAGCAATGCTAGTAAGCTTCTAGGTATATATTAAAACTAATATCTTTAATAGTAAGGAGCTTATTAAAGTTAATATATAGATAGTATATTATTAGCTTAATATAAGTAAAGTCCTTATTATAGTTAGTATATTAAGAAAAGTAGTTAAGTATATAATTAGAAATAATTAGGAGCATTTAGAAAGATATACTAATACTATTTGCCCTTTAAGAAGTCTACCTTAGTAAGGAATTAAAAGTAACTTAAATCCTGTAGGTATTCCAGATAATTAAGATACTTTTAATATATATTCTTTATAAAATAAACTACTTACTTACTATTAGTAGTAATAAAGTTAGCCTTCTAGTAATCCTTAGGATAATAGTAATTAATAAACTAGATAACCCTTATTCTATATATTAGCTTAAGGTTAAGTAATAGATACTATACCTCTTATATAGACTAATCTTTCTTAGTAATAAGTCTATTTATAAACTTAGTAATAAATCTAATAATACTATAAGCAGAGTTTACTTATAGAAGAATAGCTTTAGCTATATCTTTATAGCTTTTAGACTTAACCTTAGCCTTATTAATATACTTAACTATATAGTTAATAATAGCAGCTTAACTTATATAGGGCAATATATTAATATTAGCTAACTAAGCTATGATTAATATCCGGTTAAAGTTATTAAGCTGTGTATTATTATAAGGCCTATTATAGAATAGAATAGTTAGAGTTTATATTATAAGCTAGTACAGGCTTAGGATAAAAAGCTTATAGGAAATAAAATTAATAGTATATCTCCTTAAAGAGTATACTATTTTATATACATTTATATTATTAATAGTATATACCTATATACTAATAATACTAAACTTAATTAATAATAGTAGCAAGATCTCTAAATATTAGGT
>NW_023502782.1:0-1775 GCF_013396075.1 Fusarium subglutinans
AATATAAAAAAGAAAAGAAAAAAGAAAAAAAAAGAAGGCTAGGATAGTCTATCTATTTATTTATCTATCTATCTATTTATTTACCTATATTACCTTTTTTTTTTCTTTTTATTTCTTTTTAATTTAAAAAGGTTAGCTATAACTAGCTAGCTGAATTATTATTTATCTAGCCAGCCATGTATATAACCTAACTAATTAATTATAACTATAATAGCCTAATAGTACCTACTAGACTTACTACCTAGTAATACTAATAGCAATACCTAGGCAATGGAAAGAAAAATAAATAGGTTAAAAAGAGAAAAGGGTAAAGAAAGGTAGCTTTTTTATAATAAAGAATATTAGTTACTAATCTATGCCTTTTATAGCTATACAGTCCGTTTCTATAACCTAAAAGGCTACCTAAAGGATTTTTACCTAGATCTTAGCTATTAAGTCTATAGTAATCTTATTTGCTATTATAAGGGCTTACTACTAATACTATTAAAAGAGGGACTAAGGGAAGATTAACTAGCCTGGCATAGCTTATTTAACCTAGCTAAGCCTATTAAGGGTTTCCCTATTTACTATAGTTTTATATATACCTAGCCAGGCTGCAGGTACCTTACGCTAAGCTAGAAGTGCCTATATATATACTTTAATAATAAGCATAATGCTAAGGTAGCTAAAAGAAAGACCTAGGAGGACCTCTAGGCTACTATATATTTACAGACTTTCTTTACTAGTCTAAAGAGGGCAATTTATTATTTTTATATTTATAAAGTAAAAAGAGGGAAAGGAAAGAGGGAAGAAGGGGTTAAAGGTAAAAGAAAAAAGAAAAAAGGAAAAGAAGTAATAATAGTTACCTAGCTAAAAGACTAAATAATAATTACCTATATTACTAAAGGATAGTTACTATAGCAGGAGAAATAAAAAGAGATATAAAAGGTTATAGATAAAGGTATCTTAAGGCATAAGATAACTAACTAGCTAAAGCGGACTGGCTAGTTGGCTTACTTTACTAGTAAAAACCTAATAAAAATCCAGGCCTATAATAAAATACCTGGCTAAGGAAACGAGGGTAATAATAAGGTACTATAGTATATAAATAAAGCTTTAGATTAACTTTTCTTTAACTGCTGTATTAGTAGACTAAAGAGCATGCCCCTAATAACCTAACTGCTGCTAGCTAGCCCCTATCCTTATAATGCCTACAGTTAACCGTTTAGGCTGCTATAGGAAAAGACTAGTATAAACTAGTACTTAAGCTATATAAAATGCTTTTTATACTACTGCTTTAATATGCTATTACTAGAAGAAAAGATCCTCCTAGCTAACTATAGCTTTTACTTTACGTTAAAGTAAAAGGCTAACCTTAAGAAGCTCTAGGCCTATTTATAAAGGAAGGAAAATAAAGAGATTAAGGAAGATAATAATAAGGCAGAGGAAGATAAGATCAAGGGGGGCAGGCTATTAAGTAGCTACTATAATGGCCTTAATAGTAATAAGGGCCTATAAGAGTAAATACTATAGGTCTTGGTAGGCTTCTAAATGTAGCGGCTTAACAGGGACTCTTTTATAAGCTTACTGTAATACTTTATTAGTATACTGGGGATTAATAGTAAGACAGGGTAGCTATAGCTAGCCTACCTATTTACCTATATACTTACTAGCCTTGTCTTTACAGGATAGGCGCTATTAGGGAAGTAGGCTATACTTACCTAGGAGCAGGCTAGTATAAAAGACCTTACTTAACGATTTGCCTAGGAACTATTAACAGGCGATTCATCATTAAT
>NW_023502783.1:0-1772 GCF_013396075.1 Fusarium subglutinans
CTAAGGCTAGTAAAATCCTATAGGATAATAATAATTCTCTCTAGGAGGATATTAATAATCTTACTAAGGAAAAAGATTACTAGCTTGCCTCTATTAATAAAAAGCTTAACTAAGACAAAAGTAAAGTTATAGTTTAACTAAAAACTAATAAATAGATTAAGTAGAAAAAGATTATAGTATAAAGATATAATATCTTTTAAAAGTTATTTAAGCTAATCTTTTAGGCTAATCTTAAGATTTATATAGCCTATATTAAATAGCTAATAATTACTACGTTACATTCTCTCTAGGTTAAATATAATAAAATTATAAACTACTCTTAAAATGTTTAATATAAGTTAAAGGCTATCTAATCTAAGTTAGATTTCTCTAGGTAAGTATTTATAGTAATTATTTATAGTAATTATCTGCTTATAGTTAGCTCTAGAGAATCTATGCCCTTACTTTATAGACTAAATATCTTTTCTTAAC
Source organism: Fusarium subglutinans (assembly GCF_013396075.1). NCBI lineage: Eukaryota > Fungi > Ascomycota > Sordariomycetes > Hypocreales > Nectriaceae > Fusarium > Fusarium subglutinans. The sequence goes on from NW_023502783.1 coordinate 472, forward strand.
TTAAGTTATACATTTAGCATATTATAAAGCCAAAAAACCTAAAAGTGCTTAAGCCTTTTAATTTATTCTTTAAATTATTTAAAGATGATTAAGCCTTAGTTTAGAAGCCTTTTAGTTTAAATAAGGTATATTATAATGTCCTTCCGTTTAAATTCCTTTTAGCTAAGAAGCAATAGTAAGATAATATTATTATAATATTTTATAATATACTAATCTCTTGTAGTAACCTTAATGGATTTTAGGCCCTTTATTATTAAGGACAGTAGCCCTAGTAAGGAGCTTATTAATGTTCCTATTAAACTGGTAAACCCTCTATACTTAGAAAGATCTAATAAATCTATTACTAGTAAAGGCATGTATTTACTGTATAGGATTACCTTCCTAGGCCTTTATCTCTTTAGGATAATAAGACTATATAGCAGGTAGGCCTAAGTAAGGAAGTATTATAGCATTTTAAGAGCGCTAATTGTTTTATGTTTTAACTTCTTATTAGAGCTAGCAAGCTATTAGAGCTTATTAAAACTAAACCTTGGATTGCATTAATGCCTCTGGAACTCTTTAAAGAAGAGGTTTAATTAATAAATATATAGCTAGTATTAGTATAAGTAACTAAGTATAAGGAATTATTATTTGCTTAGGTTAGAGCATAGTAAGGAGTTAATTAAGCTAATTATTTATAGTAATTAATAAATATATATATTATTTATTGTTTTAAAAATCTATTCTAAGACCCTATATTTTTATAAATTGTCTTTACTAATTTTATATTAGTATAGTATAAAGTAATACGTTTTATATAAATTGCATATAGGTTTAAGCCTAATTATATTTAGTTAGAAATTTTTAAAAGATTTATATTAAACTTACTTTTAAATAGTATAATAATAAAGCTTTTACTTATTTCTTATAGTGCTTTAATTACTAATAACTAGAAATGTAGATTAGACTTTATACTTAAACCGATTTCTTAAATAAATAATTTATTAAAATAGTAGTTGTAGTATAAGAAGTTTAGTTATACGTTGGAGTTAATGGATATTTTAAAGGATTTTTGCTTATTATATTAATATAAAGAGTAAAAAGCACTTAGGACTTAACTTACTATTCTGTTTTAATTGCCGCTATATCTAACCTTAAGGCTTTTATTTATTTCTTATTATACGTTTTCTTCTTAACCTCTTTGGTTTATTTTTAATATTGCTTAATGGCTTTGTATTTAACTGTTATAATTCTTGGTTATGTTATAGGGTAGATCTTAAAGTATATAAGCTTAACTATTAAATTAATTAAGGTTATACTGT
>NW_023502784.1:0-1758 GCF_013396075.1 Fusarium subglutinans
TATATATATTATTTAGCTTAAAAAAGCAGGTTTTTCTTATAATTAGTAACTTATTAAAAAAGTAATAAATAAGCTAAGGGTATTATAAATATCTTTAGTAGGCCTTATTAGTAATAGCTAGTATAAGAGATTTCTTTAAGATAATCTATAGCTTAAGAAGAAAAAGTTAATTTAAGCTTTTAACTATAAATAAGTAGAATTTAAAGCTAAAAATATTTCTAATCTTAAGAAATTTTATACTAACCTTAGTATAGTTATAAATAAAAAAGAAATTAAAGCTTTATAAATATTTAATACTAATAAATATAGTATATAGATTAGTACTATTTATAAGTAGCTTAAGGTTATTATTATAAATAAAATACTTAATACTAAATATAAGGTTATTTCCTTTAAGATTATTTCCTTTTTTAATAAGGAATTAACTATACTTCTTAAATATATAAATATAGCTAAATATAAGTAATTTCTAGACTTTAGGCTATATTTTAATATATTTTTTAGTTATAATACTAGCGCTAATAGTATTTAAAATATAGCTAATAGAATCTTAAGAGGTTAATAGCTTAGGTAAAGCTATTTGCTTTACTTGCTTTAAGAGTAGCTTTTCTAATACTAAGATCTTAATAGATTAAATATAGCATTTTAACTATAACTCCTTTAACTATACTATAAAGGCACAGGCAAAAGGCATTATATTTAAAGATTAGTTTAGCTATAATAAATTTATAAAAGATCCTAATATACTTAACTTTATTTAAAAGTAGCTATATTTTAAGTAGCTTAAAAAGTAATAAATTTAAAGACTTTTTATAATTAATAGCTTTATAGAAAAAACCTTTATTAAGTTTATAAATTACTACTTTTACTTTAATATTAAGATTTTTATTTTTCCTTTTTATTTTATATATTTTATATAGCTACTAAATATTAAAGTATTTTAGCTATTAAAGAATTTATACTAAAAATATCTTTAGTAGTATCTTTATAAAGGATTTTTTAATTTTTAATACTTTAATCTTATTAGGAAGCTTAGTAAGATTCTTAAAGATAGCTTTACTGTTTATAATATTATAAATAGCTTTAAAAAAAGCAGAATATTTTCTATAAATAGCGCAGAGGTTATTTATAAAGTTAAGAAGAAAAATAAGTCTCTCCTTGCCCTTATAAATCCTACTTTTTCTTTATTTCTTTTAAAAGAAGCTTACTTTAAAGATACTTATAAAGTTATTTATTATCTTAAGTATAACTATTATAATAGCTTTTTATTACTAACTTATTAGGCTTTTAGTATTTTAAAAGATATTATTTATAATACTATTATCTAAAATAGTGTATTAAAAAGGCTACTTTTTAACTACTAATAATATATTATAGCTTTAGCTAAAAGAAGGAATAAAAGGAAAAAGGTAATATTATTAGGGAAATATATTAATAGTATTATAGTTAAGTAAATTTAAGAAAGTTTAAATGCCTTAACTAAGAAAAATAAGAAAATAAGCTTTACTGCTAATATTATAATATTAAGGAATTATATAAAGCTAAAGAAAGTTACTTAAAGAAAGAATAGAAAAAGAACTATAAGTATAATATAAATAATAATAAAAAGCCTATTTATATTAGCTTTAAGCATTAGAAAAAATAAAAAGAATTAGATATAAAGAATAAGATTATCTTTATACTATTTTTATTATAAAAACCTTTACTATTTCCTTAAAATAACTTTTTTTATAATATAAGTAAATTAGTATAGTAAAA
>NW_023502785.1:0-1754 GCF_013396075.1 Fusarium subglutinans
AGGCATTAGTGCTATAATAGGGGTTACTTTAAATAGAGCTTTTATAGGTTTTAACCTAGAATTTTATATTACTACTAAGGATATTAGCTTTAAGAAAAAAGTCCTAGAAGTTTAATATAAAATAAAAAAACTATAAAAGCTAAGAAATAAGCTTATAATATACTAGTAAAATACTATAAAAAGATAGGCAAAGTACTTTAATATTAAATACTAAGAAATAGAATTTAAGTAAGGATAACTAGTTATACTCTTAACTAAGAACTTAAGACTTAAAGGGAAAAAAAGGAAACTTACTTTAAGGTTTATTAAACCCTTTTAAATTACTAAGTATATTAAGCTATAAGTATACTAACTAGCCTTACTAAACTAATATATAAGGATATATAATATCTTTTATATTAGTCTTTTTAAAGTATATTAGGCAAGGGACTATAAGGAGTATAATTCCCTACTAATACTAAACCTTAAAGAAGAAAATAATTAATAGGAAGTTAAATAGATTAAGGAAGAAAAGGAAATTAATAAAGAACTATATTACCTAGTAAAATAGAAAGGATAGCTAGTAAAATATAATTAATAGGTTATTACTGCAGATATAAAGAATATATTTTAAATTATTATAGTATAGGTTAAGTCCTAAGCTAAGTTAAAAGGTAAGAAATTAAAGTTATAAATAAAGGTACCTTTATAGAAATAAGAATAACTAAGAAAAGAGTATTAATTAAGTCTAAAGATATTAGCTATAAAAACGCTAAATATAAGTAAAATTAACTATAAGAACTATAGGTAAATCTTTTCCTATTTTAACCTAAGAATTACTAAAACTAACTATAGTAATAATTATAAATACTAATTTACTATATTACTAATTAAGTACCTAAGCTAATTTATTATAATCCCTTATAGTATAGGACTAAGAGTAACTAAAAAGATATTTTATAGAGTTCCTTATACTTAAAAGAAAATACTTATATTTCTTAAGGATTATAAGGTCCTAACCTATAACAGGAGGCAGGATAGTTATTAATACTATTAAATAGTCTATTATTTTAGCCTTTATAGTTAAAGGAAAGGATAGTAAGTTAAACTAAAAATAGACTATTAGATACTAAGCTCTAGTTATAAGAAGCGTTTTTTAAGTAATCTAAGTAAAAGACCCTTAAGAAACGTTAAGAAGTTAGTTAGAAAGTAAAGGGTATATAGAAGGTAATTATAAAATAAAACTATAAGGGTTCCTAGTACCTATAACTAGGTCTTAAGAATAGACTATAATATAAATAGGTATTAAGATAGGATAAATACTTAGTATAAGACCCTTATAAGGGTTAGTAGCTAAGTTAAAGCTAAAGTTAGGAAGCTTAAGGCAAAGCCTAAAGGTTTTAGTAAGGTCTTAACCTAAGCTTTTAATTACCTAAAAATAAAAAGTATAGGTAGTAACCTACTAGGCTATATACTTAGTATCTATTAGCTTTAAGAATAAGATTTAAAAAATATAAAAATAGGCCTAAATCTCTAAAGATTTATTATTATAAGGGCAGGGATATATTTTAGTATAAATATAGTATAAAATATAATAGTTTAGGTATATAAAAGGAAAGCTTTTTATATTAAAATATATTAATACTAATATAAGGAAATAAGTAAGGTAACTTATATTAATACTTTTAGTACTAAATAAAAGAAAGGCAATACTATAAGTAGTATATAAAGCTATAAAAAATACTATTAACTAGTAAAAAGTATAGGTAAGTTTC
>NW_023502786.1:0-1753 GCF_013396075.1 Fusarium subglutinans
AAAAGTAATATTTTACTAGCTAAATAGATACTAAAGGTAAAATAAAAACGCTTTTATATATAACTATAAGTACTAAATAAAAAGTACTTACTAGTTATTACTTTAAATAGCTTAAAAGATATAAAAAGGAATAAAATATATAGTTTAATATAACTTAAGTATACCTAGAAACTCCTTTTTACTATACTATAGCCTAAACTTATAGTATTAAGGTATATATATTTTTTACTATTAAAAAGAAGACTACTAAAAGGGAGCTACCTAAAGAAATATATAGCCCTTGGCTTTAATGCCTAGCTATAGTTTACTAATACCCTAGACTTAATTATATACTTTAATAGGTTATAGCTAATATCTAAGGCTATAGGCTATAGATATATAATTTACTAATTAGGGCTAATAGTTAGTAAAGGTAATAAGTAACTTAAAAAAGTAAAGGTCTTTAATATAAAGGTAATAAGTACTTTATAAGGCCTTAAAGTAGCTATATAGCTAGCCTAGCCTAAAGACTATATAACCATATACCTAAATAATATACTAGTAGCTAAAAGGCTATAATAAAATACTTTAAACTCCTTATAAAATATATTTCTTAAATTTTAATAAATATCTTAAGCTTATAGCCTTATTAAAGTTAAATAGTACTTTTTTTTTTTTTTTTTTTCTATTAGCCTTATAAGGCTATTAAGCTTTTAACTCCTATATAATGGCTTAAATAGTAAGGCCTTTATAGCAAGCTAGTATTTTAAAACTTAATATTAATAAAGGTTTATCTGCCTTGGTAATGTAATTGCTGCCTTGATCGAGCAGTATAAATACTGCCCCTTGGCAGCTGTATTAGGTCCCTTCCTTCATCCTACCTACAAGACAACTCTTTAATCGACCTTTATACCATACCGCAGCTGGTGCATCCATTACACAAGTACAAACAGAGTTCTGGGATAAACGCGGGGTAATGGCAGGGTTCTGCGAAGGTTCTGTTAAAGTTAGAATCTGGCGTGAAGGAATTAGGTTAACTTTTATATAAGTTAGTTAGCAAAAGTCAAATTAACCTAAAGTTAATAATAACTCTATTAATTAAATGCACGTGCCAAAGCACGTAACTAACTGACCTTGTATCCGAGAACAGATAAAGTAATATTAGTAAAGAAGCAGTAGTTTAAACTGGGGTAAATAGTACTTTAAGTATATAAATATTAAAGGCAATAAATAAGTAAATATTTTAGCTAAAGCTAGCTATAAACTTTTAAAACTACTTAAAGCCTAACTAATACTAGCTTATATTTATAAATAAGCTAAAGCTAAAATAAAAAAGGATTTTAAAAACTAGTAAACTACTAATATCCTTAATAGCTATAAAAGCCTTAGCCTTAAGGCTATACTAAAATACCTAAAAAAGCTTAGCCTTTATAAATACTTACTATACTATTTACTAATAGCTAAAATAGGCTATTTTCTTTTTTATTAGCCTTATAAGGCTATTAAGCTTTTAGCTTTTATATAAAGACTTAAATAATAAGGCCCTTATAGTAAGCTAGTATCTTAAAACTTAATATTAGTAAAGGTTTATTTACCTTAATAATGTAATTACTACCTTAATTAAGCAGTATAAATATTACTTATAGGTCCCTTAGTAGCTATATTAAGTCCCTTTCTTTATCCTACCTATAAGATTAAGATAATATTATAGCTAATATATTTATTATAAAGTATATTTCTTAACTTAACTATTAGTTATAGTTACTAATATTAA
>NW_023502787.1:0-1740 GCF_013396075.1 Fusarium subglutinans
TTTATATTAAACTTATACCTTATATTAATATAACCTTTTATTAGGACTAATATCTCTTAATAGATAGTAGTAATTACTATTTTTAATTAACTTAACTAATACCTCCCCTTAACGTTATAGCTACCTAGCTTATAGCTATAATTAATAATATAAGGGAAGGGACCTAGGTTTTATTTACTTACTAAATTAGCTAAACTAAAAGATATAGCTTCCTATAACCTAGTCCTAGGAAGCTTCTAACTAAACCTAAACTAAGATATAGCTTTATTTATAACTAATACTATAACTAATAAAGCTTCTAACTAAACTCCCTTTTAAATAGACTGCTATCTTTATTAAAGAAAGCTACTAACTAAGCCCCCTGCCTTAACCTTTTAGCTAGGTTATTAAGGCCTAAGCCTGGTCTTTTAAGACTAACTTTTCCTTTTTTCCTTTTTTCCTTTTATTTATTAAAATTAACTTTTAACCTTTTATTAAGACTAACTTTAAGACTTTCTATCTTTAAAGGCTAATTTTAAGCCTAACTTTTCCTTTCCTTTAAAACTAACCTTCCTTCCTTTTATTTTAACCTTTCTTTCCTTTAAAACTAGCTATAAGACTAACCTTCCTTATAATAACCCTCTATAAAGACTTATAAGCTACCTAGGCTTATAAAAAAGATTACTAAGTCTATATATACAGTTTATATAATATACTTTTCCTTTTATAAAATTGCCTTTTTAAGTACCTTTAAAAGCCTTATCTTAGCTAGTAAATTTATTATTAAAAGGAGCTAGCCCTATAAGACCTTTACTAGGAAGAAAAGTCTTATAAAGCCTAACTTAAGTCCCTTAAAACTAACTTCTAAGACCTAACCTAGGTATATTAGTTCTATAAGGCTAACTTATAAAACTAACTTTATAACCTTTAATAGAAAATATAGTTAAAAAAGACTAACCTTTAAGACTACCTTTAAGACCTTTAATAGAAAAGGCAGTCTTAAGAGGCTAACCTTAAAGACCTTTATTAAGATAAGTAATTACTATGATATAATATTTAGTTTTACAGGGATAAGCTATCTTAAAAGACCCTCTTTTCCTGGCCTAGTTAAATAGACCTGCCTTTTTAACTGTTTTAAAAGACCTCCTTTTTAGCTACCTAATTAAATAAACCTCTTTCTAAGACTATTTTTAAAGACCTTAATTTTATAGCCTTATATAACAGGCTAATCCTTTTAGCTAATATAGCTATTATTATAGCTATTATTATAACTAGCTATAAAGACCTCTTTATTATAGCTATTTTTAATACTATCTCTTAAGACCTCCTTTTTATAGCCTTAGCTAATAAGGCTTAAGAATTAGCTATCTTTTAAGCCCTTAAAAAAGCCCTTTTTATAGTTTTTTTTTAAGATAGGTTATTTCCCCTAGTTATCTTTATAGACCTTTTTTTTACTATTTAATTTAATAGATTATAAAGACCTAAAAATAGGTCTTTTTTTTCTATTATACCAGGCACTTATTATATAATAAAAGGTCTAACCAGGTTATCCTTAAGTTAACCTGGCTAAACCTTAGGTAAACCAGGTTATATATAGTTTATAGCTACCTTCCTTAGCTTTATATTAAACTTATACCTTATATTAATATAACTTTCTATTAAAACTAATATTTTCTAATAGCTATAAATATTTATTAAAAGCCTAGTTATATAGTTATTAATTATATTAACTATATAGCTATTATTAATATTATTTATATA
>NW_023502788.1:0-1720 GCF_013396075.1 Fusarium subglutinans
TTATAAAGCTACTAAACTTTAGCTGCTATTTTAGCATTACTAGGTAGTGCTCTAGTGTAAGGAAATGCTAGACTAGTATTACTAGATATCTTAACAGTATAATATTACTTAGTATAAATATAGTACGTTCTAAATAAGAGCTATTAATATATAATAGTTAGGGTTTTAAATAGGAAAACTAGTCTATACTAGGTTTATGTTTACAGATTGTATAGGGCATTATACTAAGTATATTAGTTTAAAGTTATATCTTTTAATAGTTAATAGTATAGGTAAGGCTTATTAAGGTAAAGAAGTATTATTAATAGCTAGTAAGCTAAGTTCTATCTAATGCTAAATAAATATATATATATACTTGGGTAGCTTATGGTATTATAAGCTAGGCTTGCAGTAAGTCGTGAGTTTATATTGTGTATATTGTAAGGCTTACGGTACTAACAGGGTTAAAGCGTGAGCTACCTGGCGATTAGTAAAAATAAGTAGGGTACACGTAATATAAGCGCTTCTACCCGTTGGGTCGTAACACTAAGCTTTAGAAATAAGGCCTTTTTAAAATTAAAAGGGTAAAGGAGTTACTAAAATTTTATTATAATTTAGATATATAGCCTTATAAAGTCTTATTTTCAGTAGGTTATTACCTAACCTACCTATAAAAATAGCCTATTTTAGCTAGCTTAGTATATCTCTTTACTTTTTATAAAGGTTAGCTAGGGAAAGCCTAGTAGGACATTAAATAATATAATAATAATAACAATAATACTATACTTAAAGTTTTATTCTTAAAGTTCTTTAACTTATAGGTTTAGTATACTATTTAATATAGGTTTTACTACTAGTTATAAAGATATAAGTATTTACTTAAGTACTACTACCTTAACTAGTATTATAAAGCTATTTATTCTTTTTACTAACTATATAAAAGCTTTACAAAGCTAGCCAGGTCTATTAGTTCTTAGTATAAAAAAGTCTTTTATAAGAAATCTTAAGAAAAAGGTTAGTAAATAAAAGTTTATTATTTATAATAGGCTTAATATTAGCTATTATATTTAGTAATTCTTATTTAAATTAAATTAATACCTTAAGAAACCCTTATAAAACCTTTTAAAATAAGCTAAAATACTTAACTACTTATAGCTAATAATTAGATATAAAGTATTAGTTAGCCTTTTATATTTATAAAAGCTATTTATTATATAGCTTATTATAAATTAACTTAATAATACTAAAGCCTATATAATTAAATCCTTAGAAACTTAAATATATATTTTATTACTATTTTTTTTTTAAGTTTATAAGTTAGCCTTAAAAGGTATATTTAAGTATCTTTAAAGTCTAGTATAATTTAAACGTTATTTATCTCTTAAGAGGTAAAGCTTTATTAAGTTAATATTATCTAGTTAGTAGCCTTATTTATAGGCCTGAACCTTACTATAAATAGGCTAGCTTAGAAGCCTTACTTGCTCTTTAGCTAGCCTAAATCTTCCTCTTACAACCTACTTTAAAAGGTCTTGCATTAACCCCTAATCTGTAATAAAAGAGGGGTAATTACAGGGTTCTATAGGGGGAAAATATATTAAGTTTTATATAAGTTTAGAAGCCTAAAGCTAAAGACCTAAAGTTATAATATTAGTATAATGTAAAAAAAGGCTAATTAACTATATACTAAGGTATATAATTATTATACCTAAAATATTAGTATACTATTAGTATAAATAGGAAA
>NW_023502789.1:0-1719 GCF_013396075.1 Fusarium subglutinans
GTTTTATTATTATACTATATAGTTATTATAAGCCTTAGGGCCTTAAGTACTGGGCTAAGGAAGGTTATTCTAAGTGTGCTTAATGCATGCATTGTAGTTATAGATATAATAGTAAGGGTATCTTAGTGCTTAAAGGTTTATTTTTATATATTCTTATATCCTTTATATGCTAACTTTTATAGCTAATTACTTTACCGCTAAAAAGCGTTATTTAGAGCATAAAGAGAAGGTTATTAAAACTAAATTATTATAATTATAATAGTAAGTAAATAAGCATTTAAGCCGTCTTATATAGCTTTATTATTAGAAAAGACAGTTATAGTCTTATAGTAATAAAATACTTTATTATAATATTAAGACTATAGATAATCTAGAGGTTCTTAATAACGTAAAGTCGTTTACCGCCGTAGAGGTACAGTTATTAGGTACTATAGATATTATTAACTAGGGTAAGGTTTTTCTTAACCCTTCCTTATCCAGTAGAAATTCGTTAGGAGTTATTAGGCATTAATAAGGTATTTAGGCAGTTCCTATGTATTTTCGCTCTCTAGGTAGTCTTTCTATTTAACTAAATATTCCCTTTTACCGGTTTCTACTTATATTTCCTTAATTGCTTCTGCTTTATAAAGCTCTAGTCTGTTAATCTTTTCTAGTTTATTCCTAATCTTAACGTATATTGTTATATTATATTAGCTGCTGATTTAAGTAGTGCAATATAAAAGACTTTATAAAGCCTAACCCTTACTAGTAGGTCTAACTTATAGTTATTTTTAAAGATTTTTCTAGTAATTTTATACAGTCTAATATACTTAAAATCAAGCTTATAACTTAGTTGTTTTGTAGTAATGTTTTTAGTAAATAGGTATACTATATCTCCTTCCTTAAAGGTTAATCCTTCTAACCTTTTAGAATTATAGTACTATTATATCTATTTATTAATAAATTTTAGTTCCGTTTAGAGTTTATTATATATATTCTTTAGGTCCTTGCTCTTAATTATTACTACAGAGTTAATAATTTCAGTTTATTATACATTATAGTATGCTTTTAGTATATAGCTAAAATTAGCGTTTAACGGTATAAGTTTAGTACTTTTATTATAGGCAGTGTTATAAGCTAGCTAGGCATATAGTAGCTTTTTAACCTAGTTATTTTGTTTATAGTTAATGTAATACTATAAGTACTATTTTACTACTTAGTTTATTTATTCTATCTATTTATCTGCTTAAGGTCTAAATGCTATTATAAGTTTATAATTAACTCCCATATAGGCCATTAGTACTTACTAAAATTTACTAGTAAATATTATGCCTCTGTCTATAAGGATCTCTTTAGGTAATTCTTATTCTTATATAATCCTATTATAAAAGATGTAAGCTATTTTCTTAGTATCTATATCTTCTCTATAGGGTATATAAATTAAAAACTTTATAAGTCTTTTAATAATAACTATAATACTATTATAAAAGATTCTAGTTAAGGGTTTTTCTAACCTTAGTAATTTAGTAATAAAATCTATTATAATTAAGCTTTATAGTGCTTCTATAACTTTAAGAGGTTATAGTTCTCCATAGGGGGTTTATATCTTTATACTTTTATCCTAGCATAGATATTATATTACTTAATAACTTTTTCTACTATTAGTTACTTAACCTAGTATCTGTATTATAGAAGTCTTTTTAGAGTCTTAGTAACTCCTTAATATCTATATACTAGGTA
>NW_023502790.1:0-1716 GCF_013396075.1 Fusarium subglutinans
AAAAGTATAAATATTATATATTTAATAAATATAATCAAGCTAAGCTAATTACTATTTATTGCCTATTTACAGGTCTTCCTTAAATAGTATAGTTAGCAATATAGCTAGTACCTTAAAATAATCTATCTAAAGGATCTAATAATAATAGCTGTATATAACAGTAATGCAAGATAATTGCTTAGATAACTTAATCTATAGCTAGCAATCTTAGCAAGAAGATTTAAAAAAATACTCTTAGTATCTTTAATCCTAATTACCTAGATAATAAGGACTATTAAGGTCTTATTATAACTAACTTAGGTAAGACTATCTATACTAATGTTTTTATATTTTGCAAGTACATTTTTATATTTAAGCGTTTTAGTAACTTTAGTTTTACTAACTATTACATTAAAATACTTACTAAAAAAGCAAGTGCTTGGCTAATATTTAAATTAAATAAAGCTAGTTAAAATTAACCTCTTAGTCTTCCTATTACTAAGTTTAGTTAAAAGCTTACTAATTAATTTAAGCGTCCTAATATAAAGATTTTAAATAAGCTTTATTAAACTTAATATATAACTAAGCTTGTTTATTGTAGTATTATACTTGCTTAATAGGCTTAGCAGAAAGCAGGCCTAGTAAAGCAGGTTAGATATAGGAAAGATTATACTATTATTACTATATTATTTAATTAAATTAATATTAAGATCTAGTATTTTCTTATTACTCCTAGCTAGACTATAATGCTAATAATATTTATTAAGTAGTATAAGGAATACTAGATAATTATTAAATAATACTATTACTAACTTGGTTAAAATAATAAAAGCAAGTATTAATCTAAATCCAGATACTCCTTAAGTAAAGATAAAAGCAGTTATTCTAACTAACGCTCTTATAATAAGTATTCTAGCTTATAACAATATAATAACTATAACTAGACAAGATAAGATAATTAATATTATACTAACTAATCCTTGTAATTATATATAAAAAATAGGAAAAGCAATAATAAGTTAAAAGACTATTACTGTAGTAATAATTAAGACTATTATACTTACTCTTATAATAATAACTATATCTATTAAGATATTAAGAAGGAAAAGAAAGTATATTTTAAATAAAAGTACCCTATAATAAAAAAGGAAAATAAACTTAGGACTAATACTGTTAATATAACTAATATTAATAGTAATAGCAATAAGAAAAGCATTTACTTCTCTTAATCTATATCTTCTTAAAAGGCCTATTTTAACTTTATAATAGCTAGTATACTGCTAGTAAACTATAGCTAGAAATTTGCCTGTAATATCTATTAGCAGACCTTCCTAACTAAAACTATACTGTAGAAGCATAGAGCAGCCTAATCTTATATTAATCCAGAATAACTTACTATAGAGCAGGTACCTACTAAATCTAAGCAATATATCTACTATTATAAAGATTTTCTATCTTAAAATAAGCTTTATTAATATCTTAAGACTAAATACTCTATAAAGCTAGTAATATAGAAAAATATACTTAGTACTAGTAAGGCAGTTAACCTTAAAGGAAATAGCTTAATATATATATATTATTAGCTACAGGTTTATAAAGTTAATAGTAACTATACTTATCTTATGTTTAACGCCATAGGCTCCCTAAGAGGAAAGATAGCTTCTATCTATATTAATACTAAGTATAAAAAGCTAGTTATTTTTAAAAAATAGTTATAAACTCTAGAGTATACTATTA
>NW_023502791.1:0-446 GCF_013396075.1 Fusarium subglutinans
TATAGTAATAATATTATATTTTTAGTACTTTAATTATTATATATTACTAGTTATAGTATTCTATTAAGCTTTATAACTAGGTCTTATATTTACTATCCTTAATTATTAACCTAATTACCTATTTTATTACTTTTAAACCGTTAAAAAGGTAATATAAGTATATTCTTTTCTTTATAGCCTACTATAATAATTATTTTACCTATTAATATTTCTAGTAATTATAGTAGTAACTCTAGGCTTTAAAGTACTTTCTACTTTCTATATACCCCTAAAGGCTTCTAGCTTAGTTTATAGTTATATACTTAGTAACTTGCTTACCTTAGCTATTATAAAGCTTTTAGATATTATATAAGTATTTATAATATTTTTATCATCTTTCTTAGCTTTAAGCTTACTTAGCTTTAATATTACTTCTAGGGTTTAAAGTCTATTAGTAATTTAAATTA
>NW_023502792.1:0-1253 GCF_013396075.1 Fusarium subglutinans
TTTAAATTAATATATACTAGTTTTAATACTTATTAGTACTTCCTATATAGGTTACAGTGCTTTCTTTAGTTACCTTTACTCCTAAGTTTAGACCCTTAGAATATATAACTTAGATAGGTCTATTAGGTAAGTTAATCTTATTATTATTTTCCTTAAGGTTAAGGATTTATACTCTAAATACCCTCTTTAGAAGCTTTTTTATATATTCCTTTTTTAGTTAATAAAAGATATACTTATTAAACCTAATATTTTAAGTAATTATTACCTTTTTAAGCTAAGGTATTTATATTTAGTATATATTATACACTATATAGCCTACTAAATACTTAATATAACCTTTAGGGCTTATTTTAAATATCTTTTTATATATCCTAGCTGCGCTATATAGCTTACTAAATACCTAATATAACCTTTAGGGCTTATTTTAAATGCCTTTCTATATATCCTGGCTTTCTTATCTCAATCTAATAGGTAGGCTTAGTAGCTATAGGCTTATATACTACTTTAATTAGGTCTAAGGTCTACTATATGCTTTCTTATTTATAATAGTACTTTATACCTAAACTAATTTTATAATACCTTTATAAAAAACTGCTATTTTTTTATTACCTTTAGGCTTATATTAAGCAAGAAAGTAGTAGTTTATATACTTTTTAGCTATAGTAAATAAAGTAGCTATACTTTATTAAGTATTATATTTAACTTTTCTAATACTTCCTTTTTTACTTATTTTATACTACTATTAGGTTCTTTTATATAAGGCATTATAAGCTCTATATCTATACCTTTAAATTATACTTATTATAAAAAGTTAATATTACCTAATATATAGATTATAGTAGGCTTATTATTACTATATATTTTATAAATAACTAGTCTAAACTAGTATTTTACCTAGTATTTAAACTAAAATAGTATATTAAAAACTACTAATCCTTTTTTACTTTCTAGCAGTATAGTATATAGCTAACTATTAAATTTATCTTTTATTACTAGCAGGTAATTTAAGCTATTATACCCTGTTTTATATTCTTAAAGATTTTAATAAATCCTTTAAAAGGGTCTTAAGGAGCAATTTTCTAGTTATTAGTAACTAATAACTTATATAGTATATATTTAAGTATAGGTCTTATAGTTTATATATACTATTTTATTAATTTATATATTCCTACCCTAATTTACTAGCTTTTTAAGTACTTCTTTTTCTAGGTACTTTAATTTTAAGTACTATAAGGCGCCGCTGCTATTATAGG
>NW_023502793.1:0-1696 GCF_013396075.1 Fusarium subglutinans
AAAGCCTCCTTTTTATATACCTAAACTATTATATCTTACTACTATATTTATATTAAAATATACCCTTACCCTTATAATAATAAATCTCTAGAGATTTAAGTCTATTTTTATATTTTTTAAATCTTATTTTTAAAGCTAATAGATACTAAGTATATAGCCTAGTAAGTTACTACCTATACTTTCTATTTTTAAATAATTAAAAGCTTAGGTTAAGACCTTACTAAAACCTCTAGGCTTTATCTTAAGCTTCCTAACTTTAGCTTTAACTTAGTTACTAACCTTTATAAGGGTCTTATACTAAGCGTTTATTCTATTTTAATACCTATTTACGCTATAGTCTATTCTTAAGACCTAGTTATAAGTACTAGGGACCCTTATAGTTTTATTTTATAATTACCTTTTATATACCCTTTACTCCCTAACTAACCTCCTAATATTTCTTAAGGGTTTTCTATTTAAACTGCTTAAAAGACGCCTCTTATAACCAGAGCTTAGTATTTAATAGTCTATTCTTAGTTTAACTTACTATCCTTTCCCTTAACTATAAAGGCTAAAATAATAGACTATTTAATAGTATTAATAACTATCCTGCCTCTTATTATAAGTTAGGACCTTATAATTCCTAAGAAATATAAGTATTTTCCCTTAGGTATAAGGAACTCTATAAAACGTCCTTTTAGTTACTTTTAGTCCTGTACTATAGAGGATTATAATAAATTAGCTTAGGTACTTAATTAGTAATGTAGTAAATTAGTCTTTATAGTTATTACTATAGTTAGTCTTAGTAGTTCTTAGGTTAAAATAGGAAAAGATTTACCTGTAGTTTTTATAGTTAATTTTACTTATATTTAGTGTTTTTATAGCTAATATCTTTAGACTTAATTAATACTCTTTTCTTAGTTATTCTTATTTCTATAAAGGTGCCTCTATCTATAACTTTAATCTCTTGCCTTTTAACTTAGCTTAGGACTTAACTTATACTATAATAATTTAAAGTATATTTTTTATATTTATAGCAGTAACCTATTAGTTATATTTTACTAGCTATTCTTTTTATTTTACTAAGTAATATAGTTTTTTATTAATCTCCTTTTTATTCTTAATTTATTTAACTTTTTATTAATTATCTTTTTCTTTAAGGTCTAGTATTAGTAGGAAATTATACTCCTTATAGTCCCTTGCCTAATATACTTTAAAAAGACTAATATAAAAGACATTATATATTCTTATATATTAATTTAGTAGGGCTAATTAGTATACTTATAGCTTAATATGCTTAGTAATCCTAAAGGGTCTAATAAATCTTAAAGTAAGTTTCTTTTTTTTTCTTTTAAGTCTTAAATTCCTAGTTAAAAGTATAACTAGTTATCCTTACTTAAATTCTATCTTTTAGTACTTAGTATTAAAGTACTTTACCTATCTTTCTATAGCATTTTACTAGTATATTACAAGCTTATCTTTTAGCTCTTACAGTTTCTTTATCTTATATTAGACTTCTAGGACTTCTCCCTTAAAGCTAATATCCTTAGTAATAATATAGAATTCTAGGTTAAAACCTATAAGAGCTCTATTTAAAGTAACCCCTATTATAATACTAATGCCTAAGTTATAGGCAAATTATACTATTTATAGAAGTTTTAGCTAGGTATTTTAGTTATTTCTAATAAAATATTATAAGTAATAACCTAGTATTTAA
>NW_023502794.1:0-1694 GCF_013396075.1 Fusarium subglutinans
AGCTTATATAATTATTATATAATAATTACTATTAGTAAGTAGCCTAAAGGTTAAGGGTTTAATTTTCCTTTTTTTTAGTATAATTACTTATAAGGGTATCTATATAATATAAAGGGGCACTGTAAGGTATGCCTAAGGAAGTTAATAGCTATACTATATAGGGCTTAGTTCTTCCTATAGTAGCTAGCTTTAGTAAGCTTTAAGAATAAAAGCCTTTAAAGAGAAAGTATTATATTACAATTTATACCTATAATAGCACTATAAGGCTTCTATAAGGCAGCTATAGTATACCTATAATTACTTATATAGTAATTATAGCCTAACCTTTTACCTTATAGCTTAATAGCTTATATAACTATTATAAGTAAGTTATAAAAAACAGATTTAAGCTAGTTAAAAAGTAAGTAAGGCTTTTAAGCTAGCCTATTTATAGTAAGGTTTAGGCTATAAATAAAGCTACTAAATTAATAATATTAACTTAATAAAGCTTTACCTTTTAAAAGGTAATTAGTATTTAAATTATACTAAACTTTAAAAATACTTAAATATACCTTTTAAGGCTAATTTTTTTTCTTTTTTTTTTTTCTTTTTATTAGCCTTATAAGGCCATCAAGCTTTTAACTTCTATTTAAAGGCTTAAATAGTAAGGCCCCTATAGCAGGCCAGTATCTTAAAACTTAATATCAGTAAAGGTTTATCTGCCTCAGTAGCGCAATTGCTGCCTTAATCAAGCAGTATAAATACCACTTACCCCTCGGCAGCTGTATCAGGTCCCTTCCTTTATCCCACCCAAAAGACTGCTCTTTCATCAACCTTTATAACATACCGCAGCTAGTGCATCCATCACACTTCCAAAGTACGTTCCCTGACCTGACTTTCCCTCTATTAGTTACAGTTACTAACATCAATCCTAGCCACCGACAAGATGCCTGTATGAAGGAGCCTGCAGCCGTATAATCAAGGCTACTGCACGACTGGCCATAACCTCGATCGAGGTATCGGGCCGGCCTAGGAGGTAGCCAATAGCAAAGAACGTAAAGAGATTCGTATAATAGTAGCTACTATTAGGAAGAACTTCTTATTAAGGTACCTATCTAACCTTATTAAGATAGCTATCTTTAACTATATCCTAATTAGGTTAATCTATTATATAGGCTAGTAAAGCCTTATCTATATAATTAATTTAATCTAGGTTAATAAGGAGCTATTAGGTCTTAAGAAACTAAAAAAGGACCTAGGGAAAGACCTTTAGTTACACTAGGCTGCCTTCCTAGCTGCCTTAACAGGGAATTCAATTATATACAAAAAGTAGCTTCTTAATGTATCTAAAAGGGTTATTAATATAGCAGGGGTAATGCTTTTGAATTAATAAAGCGTATCTGCGAATAGAGTTCTGGGATGAACGCGGGGTAATGGCAGGGTTTAAAGGAATTAGGTTGACTTTTATGAAAGTTAGTTAGCGAAAGTCAAATTAACCTCTATCAATTAAATACACGTGCCGAAGCACGTAACTAACCAACCTTGCATTTAAGAATAGATAAAGTAATATCAGTAAAGAAGCAGTGGTTTAAACTAAAGAAGGCTAATTTATAAACTTAAAAAAAAATACTTTTTTTAAGTTAATTTATTAAATTCTTTTTTTACTTTTTTAATTATTTATTAAAACTATTTAACTTTATTTAAAAGGTTTTTAA
>NW_023502795.1:0-1680 GCF_013396075.1 Fusarium subglutinans
CCGAAAGCGACTTGGCGATCCGATAAGCAAGCTAAAAGCATGCGATCGATTATAGCGCTTAAAGCAGA
This sequence comes from Fusarium subglutinans, assembly GCF_013396075.1. Taxonomy (NCBI): domain Eukaryota; kingdom Fungi; phylum Ascomycota; class Sordariomycetes; order Hypocreales; family Nectriaceae; genus Fusarium; species Fusarium subglutinans. The sequence goes on from NW_023502795.1 coordinate 69, forward strand.
CCAGATGGCAATTAACGTACTGCCAACAGGGGCCGGCAAGAGTATATTATTCATGCTGCCAGCCGTAATGCAGGACACAGGGATAAGCATTATAGTCGTGCCATTTGTTACACTGATAGATAACTTAGTAGCAAGAGCAATAGATATGGGGGTCGACTGTATCCAATATAGGTCATCGATAAATTCGGGACGAGAAGGCATGCTAAGGGCAGCACAGTTAATTATTATTAGTGCCGATATTATATCAAGCGCTAAGTTTTACAGATACATTAACGGGCTATCATGCACAGGGCTACTGCAGCAGATATTTATAGATAAATATTATACCGTAATTATAGATATTAGCTACTAGGCTAAGCTTAGCAAGCTTATAGGGTTACGCCGGTTTAGCTGCCCGTTAGTGCTGCTCATAGCAACGCTGCCCGTTATGCTGGAAGATTGGTTTTGCAGCAAGATACTAGCAAGGTCAGCAATCATAGTACAAGATCGGACGGTTAAGCTAAACTGCTACTATAAGGTTTAGCAGGTCAAGCCCAGGCATAATGCTATCAAGGATCGTACGGTTAAGGTAATTAAGCAGCTAGATTAAGATATAACAGGCTATTAGAAGGGAGTTATATACTGCCGATCCAAGAGTTAATGCAAGGCGATCGCTAATGAGATCGGCTGTAGGTTTTATCACAGCGGCATAAGCAAACAGGGCCGTTACGAGGCACGGACAGTATAGGTAGAGGGCCGCAATACAAGCCGATAGATTGCAGCAACAACCGGGTTAGGGACAGGCATTAACATTAAGGGGATCGTGGCTATTATTTATATAGAGAAGCCGTATAGGCTTATTGACTTTATGCAGCAGATTGGCCAAGGAGGGCGTCAGGCAGGCAAGGTAGTGCAGTCCATTATTATACACGATAGATGGCCACAACGAGAGGATCAGCACTAAAGCTTTATAGATAATATTAATTAGGTACAGATAGAGGCATTTATATCGATGCCAGGATATTAAAGGGCTGTAATATTAGCGTTTATAGACGGGGCAGCGGGTAAAATATATAAGGATATAGATAGGGCTACGCTTTGTAATCAATACAAGCTGCTTCGAGAGGATAATAATAGTAGTAAGTATATAGGCAGGGCCGAGGAAGTAATTAAAGTAGAGAGTAATAGGGAGAGTAATAGGGAGAGTAATAGGGAGAGTGATAAAGAGGGGGAGACTGAAAGGGAAACTAAAGGGAAGACTAATAGAAAGGTTAGTCAGGATAAAGAGGGTAAGGGCAAGAGTAGTAAGATAAGGAAGGGTAGGAGGATTTGGAATACATTTAGTAAGGAAGAGGGCATATAGATTAGAACGCTTTTCCAGTAGCTAGATAATATTACAGAGGAGTGTCCGGTGTGTTACGTCCGATGTCATCAGAAGGGACTAGAGCTAGGGAAGGTCCCCGATTAGCCGCAGCATAAGAAGGCCGGGCAGTGGTATAAGACAGTGGCAGAGGAAGGGTATAATGTTGCACGTAGGGAGATCAGGTTCAAGGAGCTTACATATTGTTATATATGTAAGCTGCCGTTAGACTAGTGTGAGGAAACCCGGGATAAAGAGGGTAAATGTGTATAT
>NW_023502796.1:0-1665 GCF_013396075.1 Fusarium subglutinans
TTAGCCTTTATTATTATAATATAGTACCTATATAAATATTATAATAATATATTTATTATTTAAAGATAGAAATTAAAAAATTATATATAATTTAAAAGTATAAAAAAAGCTTAATTTAATAGTATATATACTTTACTAAAAACTTAACGTTTACTTAAGTTTTAGTATAGTTATATTATAAAGGTAAGGATATTACTATTTTAACTTAACTTATAAATTGCTTATATTAACTAACTGCTCTTTTTATTAAGATTACTAATGCCTTTACTATCTTTAAGTTATATACCTATTTTAATTAATACCTATTATAAATATCCCTGTACTCTTAGTATTTTAAATTATAGGCAGACCTTAAGCTATCCTAATAGTAAGCATTGGCTAATAGTTTTAAAGATAACTAATTCTTTACTAGTTATACTATTAGTTAGCCTGCTAAATAATAGTATTAAACTATATAGAATTTATATTAAGGTTAGGCCAGGCCTGCTACTATACTATTATATTATTTAGGTATAAAAAATACTAGTTACCTTGGATTATATACCCTGCTTAATAAGAAAGAGTTTATAAAGGTATATTAGAAAAAGGAAAATACTAGCTCTATATAGTACTTTATATCCTAGGCTATTAAGTATATAGAGCCTAAACTGTAGTTAAAGCTCTAGGTATAGAGTATACCTATAGGTACTAGTTAGTATTAAATAGCATAGAGCTAGGATTTGTATTTAATAAGGGCTAATATTAACTATTATTAGTTAAAAGCTAAAGAATAAACTAGTTATTTAAATTAGGATTTACTACTATAGGTATTACTAGTATAGTTATAATATTTTAGTAAATTTAAAAAGGCTATTAGTTATTAGGTATATTAAACTATATTATATTATATTATATAGTAATATTAAATAGTTATTTAATAAAAAAAAAGCAATATATAAAAAAATAAAAGCTTTTCTTTATATACCTAAACTATAGTTATAAATTAGTTATTTTATAAGACTTATAATAAAATATATATATTAAGTTAGCTTATAATAAACTGTATTATTCTTTTTTTTAAGTTTATAAATTAGCCTTAAAAGGTATATCTAAGCATCTCTAAAGTCTAGTATAATTTAAATATTAATTACCTCTTAAGAGGTAAAGCTTTATTAAGTTAATATTATTAAGTTAGTAGCCTTATTTATAGCCTAAACCTTACTATAAATAGGCCAGCTTAGGAGCCTTGCTCTTTAGCTAGCTTAAAACTTCCTCTTATAACCTACTTTAAAAGAATACCGCGCTTTAATTATCTAACACGTAGTAAGTTATTTAACCTAACTTCTCTTAGTTTATTGGCCTAGCTTTATTACAAAAAGGCTAATATATATATATACCTTTTAATCACAACTGCTAATAACATTATAGCTATACTATTACAATACTTAGACAAAGCTTATAAAGACCCTGCCCTAGTAAGCCTTATTTAATAAAAAACGTTAATATAATCCTTATAATTAAGCAAGGTCTTTAAAGGGCTAGCTAGGGTAATTATAATAGGCTTTATAATTTAGCTAATAAGATTAGGCTAATTTAGAAAAAAGAAAATAATAATAGCTATATTAAGCTTACCCTCTTTAGCTATAAGGTTCTCTAGCTTATATAGTAATATCTTAATAACCCTTA
>NW_023502797.1:0-1322 GCF_013396075.1 Fusarium subglutinans
TTACTATATATAAAACCTTTTTCCTTAGTAATCTCTTTTATATATATTGCCCTTACTTTCCTAATAGTGCGCCTTTATATAAAGTTTTAAGCCTTTACTGTATTACTTAAAAAAGCAGTAGTTTTATCTTTTAGATTTCTTACTTTATTATTATATATATCTTTTATCCCTTTTATTTATTTACTTATACTAATCTAAAGTATATAGCCTAAATTTAAGTATAACCCCTTTAGCTTTAAGCTTAAAGATAAAGAAGTCCCTAAGCTTATTTATATACCTACTAAGGTTAAAAGTTTTACTAGTATTTATATACCTTATAATAGTAAACTTAAGCTTCTTTCTAATAAAGATACTATACTTAAGACCTCTTTACCCTTAAAAAAGACTTCTATTTACTTAATCTCTATAAAGACTTTTAAGACTTTAAGGAAAGAGGAAGAGCTTCCCTTTAGAAATAAGTTTATACTGCCTTATTTATAGTACTTTAAAGGTACCTTATATAGTAAAATTCCTTTAATCTATTACTTTATAAAGGGAAAGCCTTACCTTTTATAGTATTATTATTACTTTTATAGTAGTTATAAAGGTTATAAAGGACTATAAGTACTTTTTTATTTATACTTAAATATCTTTTTAACCTATTATAGTCCTTATACTTTACTTCTTATAGCTTTTAATCTTTATAATACCCTCTATAGAGGTATTACTTCTATAAGTTATTATCCCTTATCCTTTATTATACTTTAAGCTAATTATCTACTTAAAAGATTAAATATACTTAAACTTACGCTTTAGCGCTTTATAATCTCTTTTAGGCTAAGCCTTCTTACTTTACTATTTCTAATTATAAGGTTTTCCTTATATATATCTTTAATATACCTTTTAGTAGTTTTAGTATACTTACTGCTAAAAATAGAAGTATTCTTAATATAATAAACTGTACTGCCTTTAGTATAATCTTTAATAGCTTAAAGATACTTAGTAGTATTACCTATAATAGTAATAATAAAGTTAAAGATAAGGATAAAGATAATACTATTATTAGTTAAGCTTATTAAAACTATTTACTTTACTTTAATAGAAGTATTTTTACTATAGGAAATACCTTAGGCTTATTGCCTTTATTATTAGCTAATTAAATAATTAAACTTTATTCTATTAAAATCTATAACTGCTTTAATTATAATAAATTAAGTAATACCCTAAAGTATTTAAATTACTAATATAATAAAGCTTTAGTCAATCTATTTACTAGTATCTTTACTATAAGTAAGTAGGTAACTTAAAAGCTGCCTTTACCTTCTTCTTATTATAGCTATATG
>NW_023502798.1:0-1628 GCF_013396075.1 Fusarium subglutinans
GTTATCCTTAATACTAGCCAGGGGGATTATAAAGCACTTATTATTACCTTTCCTAAATATTAGCTAACCTTAAAGAAAGTCCTTAGTATTAGCTATTATCTTAGCTACTATTATCTAGAGGTTTTTTATTAGGATTAGCTTACCTATAAAGTATATTATCTTGCCTTACTTACTCTAAAATACTATAAGCCTACTCCCTATCTCCCTTATAATCTTCTTCCTAAATAATAGTAAGCTTAGTATATAACCTATAGGTAAGTATATAGCCTTATAAAGCTAGGTATCCTAGACCTAGGCAAATTATTAGGTAAGGTCTTCTATACTAGCCCGCTCCCAGGTAAGTATAGCCTACTCCCTTAACAGCGCCTATCCTATAAAAATAAGGCTAGTAAGTATATAGGTAAATAAGTAGGCTAGCTCAGCTACCCTGTCTTACTATTAATCCCTAGCATGCTAATAAAGTGCTATAGCAAGCTTGCAAAAGGGTCCCCATTAAGCTATTATATCTAGAAGCCTGCTAAGACCTATAGTATTTGCTTTTATAGGCCTTTATTACTATTAGGGCTATTATAGTAGCTACTTAATAGCCTGCTTCCCTTAATCTTATTCTCCTTTGCCTTATTATTGTCTTCCTTAATCTCTTTGTCTTTCTCCTTTTATAGATAGGCCTAGAGCTTCTTAAAGTTAGCCCTTTACTTTAATATAAAGTAAAAGCTATAGTTAGCTAGGAGGATCTCTTTTTCTAGTAATAGTATATTAAGGTAATAATATAAAAAGTATTTTATATAGCTTAGGTACTGGTCTATGCTAGTCTTTTCTTATAGTAGCCTAAACGGTTAACTATAAGTATTATAAGGATAGGGGCTAGCTAGTAGTAGTTAGGTTATTAGGGGTATGCTTTTTAGTTTACTAATATAGCAGTTAAAGAAAAGTTAATTTAAAGCTTTATTTATATACTATAGTACCTTATTATTGCCCTTATTTTCTTAGCTAGGTATTTTACTATAGGCCTGAATTTCTATTAGGTTTAGGCTAGTAAAGTAGGCTAACTAGCCAGTTTGCTTTAGCTAGTTAGTTATCTTATACCTTAAAATACCTTTATCTATAACCTTTTACATTTCTTTTTATTTCTTTTACTATAGTAACTATCCTTTAGTAATATAGGTAATTATTATCTAGTCTTTTAGCTAAGTAACTATTATTACTTCTCTTTCTTTTTTCCTTTTTCTTTTACTTCCTTTCCCTTCTTTCCTTTCTCCTTTCCCTTTTCCTACTTTATAAATATAAAAGTAATAAATTACCCTCTTTAGACTGGTAAAGAAGGTCTATAAATATACAGCAGCCTAAAGGTCCTTCTAGGTCTTCCTCTTAGCTGCCTTAGTATAGTACTTATCGTTAAAGTATATATATAGGCACTTCTAGCTTAGCGTAAGGTACTTATAGCCTAGCTAGGTATATATAAAACTATAGTAAATAGGAAGACTCTTAATAGGCTTAGCTAGGTTAGATAAGCTATGCCAGGCTAGTTAATCCTCCCTTAGTCCTTCCTTTAGTAGTATTAGTAGTAGGCCCTTGTAATAATAAATAAGATTGCTATAAACTTAATAGCTAAGATCTAGGTAGCAATC
>NW_023502799.1:0-1615 GCF_013396075.1 Fusarium subglutinans
TTAGTCTTTATAGACTACTAGTCTTACTTTAATTTTTAGGAATCTTTTATATTTATTTAACTTATAGATATATACTTAATAATACCTAAGTATTTAGTAACCCTTTACTATAGTCTTAGCTACTTTTATTTATAATTAAGAAAGTTTATAGCTTTCTAGGTATACTTTTTCTGCTTTTTAAATTATATTCTAGTAGTATAAATAACTTTTTATATTAGTATATAAGCTAGGGAGCCTTTCTAGGAGCTTTTAATATATACTAATAAAGGGCCCCTTTTCCTTGCCTAGTATAAAGCTTATTTTATTTTTTTAGGACTTTTACTTTTCTATACTAGATTAGTTTAAAGGCTAAGGTAAGCTCCTTCCTTTTAGTAAGTTCTTAGAGTTAGCTAGGCTTTCTTAACTCTTATAACCTTAGGTCTTTTATTAGGTGCCTATATATATTTTATATTATAGTGTCCTTACTAAGAATACTATATTAAAAGGGATATAATTTCTTGCTTATATTTTAGTAAGGGTTTTACTTACTATTTTATTACCCCTTTTTATATTTAGGTCTCTAGCTAGTATATAGAGAAAGCCTAATAAGGGTAATTCTAGTAATATTAATAATACTTTAAACCTAGACTGTATATATTATTTTAATAGTTTATTATCCTTTACTAAATTATTAGCTTTAGTATTTCTAAACTTTATATATTTATTAGTAATTTTATCTAGCTTTTTATTTACTAAATAGGTTTACTATTAGTTAGGCTAATCTTATTAAAAAGAAATTAGTTCCTTAATTTATTTTTTAATTATTACTAGATTTTTATTATATAAATTATCCTAAAGGGTTACTACGTTTTTATTAAAATATTACTACTTATTAAATGTAATATTCTATATTATAAATACCTTTTTATTTAATAGGTTCTAGATCCTATAGAAATTGCTTAATGTGTATCCTACTAGGTACCTAATCTATGCCTTTAGAGCCTAACGATATAGTCTATTTAGTTATAGTTATATATCCCTTATAAGTATAAAAGCTTTGTATTTATATACTTAAAGGTATAATAGATTTAGCTTTACTAACTGCTTAGCTATATAAGCTAGGTAAAAGATCTTATATAGTAATTTATACTATTACTAAATAGATAGTATATAGTTATAAAGGTAGGTTACTGCCTTAATTAATTCTAGCTAGAGATATTCTAGGATCTTTACTTTTACTTTTATTACTTTATTACTTTGCTTTTCTATATAATAACTATAGCTACCCTCTTTACATTACTATTTTAGGCTTATATATTTAAGGTAAATAGTTTATATTATATCCCTTATTTAACTATTTTAGTATATACTTATAGATAGGTTACTATAATCTTATTATCATACTTAAATACCTTTACTTTTTTAAAGTATTATACTTTTATTATTTTAAAGAACCTATTTACTGCTAAGAGGATAGTAAGGGTTATTTAATTAGTTATATAATAGTCCTAGGTAAAGCTAGATATTCTATTAGTAAATATTTATATTAAAGTATATCTTATATACCCTGGTTTTATAAGGTAAAAATTTAAAGCTATTCTATTTCCTAGGGCTACTATTTATATAGTTTTTTAAG
>NW_023502800.1:0-1261 GCF_013396075.1 Fusarium subglutinans
TTAATTAATTTAAAATAATAAAATTTACTAAAAAAATATAAGTACTACTTTTTAAATAGTTATAAATAGAGTTTCTATAAATAAAGCTACTATAGCTTATAATATTAACTATTTTACTCTTTAAGACCCTTTAAGATTAGATTAAAGGTACTATAATACTAAAATAAGCTTATAAACCTAAATAAAAGCTCTTAGCTATTTAGGAAAGGCATTTAAGAGATTAAATACTAGTCTAAGCTAACCTAGGATATTCTATATTATACTAGTAGGTCTAATACTTTATAAACTAAATTATAATATATAATAGCTTCCTAGAAAGTATTAGAAAATACTAGTTATTTGCTTTTATAAATAGAAATAAGGAAATAAAGACTTTACTAGGAAAGCATATAGATTCTAATTAATATAATAAAGTATTTACTAAACTTATTAAGGCTTTCTTTATATTATTATTAATACTAGTAGTTTAAATAGTTAAGTAAAGAAATAGATATAATATTAATAAAGTTAGTATAATAAAAAGGATAGAACTAAATAGTCTTTTTATTAGTTTAAAAGATAAAAAGTTAATACTTATTTATTAGCCTAGTTTAAGGTCTTAGATTATAATTCTTAAGTATATTTTAGTAATAAAAAAGATCCTAAGACCTTTAATAATCTTTAAAAGGAAAATAGTTTAATATATTTTCTAGAGAAATTAAACTTTCTAAATAACTAAAAATTTACTAATAATAAGAAAGGCTAGATAAATAACTATATAGTATTAATTTAGCTAAAAACCGTATTTATTTTATTAATAAAGCTTAAGAATCCTAGAAAACCTTATTTATTAATCCTTAATAGTTATTTATTAATCCTTAATAGTTATAAAAGTTATATAACTAAGGACTTCCTATTTAAGTATTATATTAATAATATATTTATACTTTTCCTTTTAGTATATACTTTTTATATTCTTTAACTATTAGATATTATAGTCTTTAAACTATTAAAAAGGGTATATTAAAAACTTATCTTAGATCTTACTTTTATTACAGATTTAAGTTATATTAGTAAGATTACCTTCTTATATAATTATAATAAAGCCTAGAAAGAAGCTATTATAAAGTTAAATGCCCTAGCTAGCTAGAAAGTAACCAGACTGTAGCTAGTTAATTTAGTAAAGGTCTTAATAAACCTAATAGTTACTTAGACTTCTAAGATACTAGCTTTTATTATTATAGCTATTTCCCTAGCTAAACTAAAGAATTCTAGTTTTCTT
>NW_023502801.1:0-324 GCF_013396075.1 Fusarium subglutinans
TTCTTATAACTCCTTAATTATCTATATAGCTTTATTAAGTCCTTTAAGGCATCTTAGGTATTATTTCTAATAACCTGGCTATTAGGCTGCTTTTTTATAAGATTAGCAGTTAATTAAATAGTTATAACTTCCTAATTAAATACTAAAAAAAAGAAATTAAAATAATAGTAATAAAATAAGAAGAATATTTACTAAAAAAGAGAAAGAAAGTTATATATAATGGAAATGCTAAGTTTATAAAGGTTCTAGCAATTTTAAGGCTTATAAATAGATATAAAAAGTATTATAGTAATACTAAATTATATATATAAAGGTATATAATAG
>NW_023502802.1:0-325 GCF_013396075.1 Fusarium subglutinans
TATAATTACTAATATTCTATATATAAAATAAGTTAAAAGCAAATAGGTAGTTAGACTTACTAGTATTACTATAAAAAATACTCTTTTAAATATAGTAAGTAATATTATATTCTAAATAGGTATAAATACTATAAAGAAATTAAGTAAATAGTATATTTATATTATTAAAAATATGCCTATAAATATACTTATTAGTAATAAGAAAATTAACTTAATAAAATATATTAAGATAGAAATTAAAGCCTAGATAGGCCTTAAGCCTGTAAAAGTATAGATTATAAGAAAATCTAATAAGACTACTAGAAAAGTAAGTATTATTACTTCC
>NW_023502803.1:0-1122 GCF_013396075.1 Fusarium subglutinans
CTATAAATAAACAGGATATAATAATAAAGTATATTAATATTTTAATACTATCTAATATACTAACTATTAGAAACTATACAGGGCAGACTTTAAAGACTGCTTAGTAAAGCCCTGTAAAACCCCTTAGGGCATAACTAAAAGACTTAGTAAAAAAGAACTATATAAACTATAATAAAAAGGGTATAGGCTCTTTAAAATAGCTAACCTAAAGGTTATATTATTAATACTAGCTATTACTATTTAATATAAAAGATTATTTCTAATTACTAACCTATAAATATATAGATAAGTAGGTCCCCTAATAATACTAACCCCCTATATGTAATAAGTATATTAAGAAGGATATACTAATAGAAAGATAAATAACTTATTATAGTCTTTTAAGTAAATATTAGTAAAAGCAGGCTATTATATAATATAGTACTTGCTCTAGTATATAGTAATAGTTATAATATAGTAATAGCTATAATATTATTATACTATAAAAGCTATAAACCTTTATTATAAAAGGAAAGTATAAAATAAAGAAATATACTATATATAGTATATATACTCTAGTTTACTACTAAAAGGACTTAATAAAAAGACTTAAGGTTATAATATATACCCTTAATACTAACTAGCTAATAAGAAAATAACTTAACTATAAGCTTAGTAAAGATATAGTTACGGTATAAATAGGAAATATATCCCTTACTAACTTTTACTATAAACTCTAAATAAATAAAGTACTAAATATACTAATAGTAAGACCTATTAATAATAAGGCTATTATTCTAAGTAACTTTAATACTATATACTACTTATAGTAAGCTATAAAGACAAAGGATAAAGGAAATAATATTATTAAATAAATAGAAAACAAAGGGCTTATACTTCTTAACTCCTTAAATAAACTTATTAACCTATATAGTAATACTATAGACCTAATATAGTTAAATATCCTAGAAGCCTTAGTAACTATTAAAAGCTACCTAGCTACTAGCTTTAACTACTATACTATTATTATTATACTACTAGTAATATAACCTAAGCCCGTAACCTAAGCCCCTTTAACTAATAAGATTTACTATCTTTAATAAAAAGAATATATAGTATATAGTAAGTATAGTATAAGATAAT
>NW_023502804.1:0-1597 GCF_013396075.1 Fusarium subglutinans
TAAAACTTAATATTAATAAAAGTTTATTTGCCTTAGTAGTGTAATTATTACTTTAATTAAGTAGTATAAATATTACTCCTTAGTAGCTATATTAAGTCCTTTTTTTTTTCTTTCTATTAGCCTTATAAGGCTATTAAGCTTTTAACTTTTATATAATAGCTTAAACAGTAAGGCCCCTATAGCAGGCTAGTATCTTAAAACTTAATATTAGTAAAGGTTTATCTGCCTTAGTAGCGCAATTACTGCCTTAATTAAGCAGTATAAATACCGCCCCTTGCAGCTATATTAAGTCCCTTTCTTTATCCTACCTAAAAGAATACTACAGCTAGTACATCTATTACACTTCCAAAGTACATTCCCTAACCTATTAGTTACAGTTACTAATATTAATTATAGCTACCAACACAATGCCTGCTATATAAAATACCCTATAGCTATATAATTAGGCCTACTATATAACTACTATATAAAGAAGCCTGTAGCTATAAAATTAAGGCTACTATATAACTAGGTATAACCTTAATCTAGGTTTTAGGCTAGCCTAGAAAGCAGCTAATAGTAAAGAATGTAAAGAGATCTATATAATAGTAGCTACTATTAGAGATAACTTCTTATTAAAGTACCTATCTAACCTTATTAAAATAGCTATCTTTAACTATATCCTAATTAGGTTAATTTATTATATAAGCTAGTAAAGCCTTATCTATATAATTAATTTAATCTAGGTTAATAAGGAGCTATTAGGTCTTAAGAAACTAGAAAGGGACTTAAAGGAAGGTAACTGCTTTTAGTTATACTAGGCTACCTTCCTAGCTATCTTAATAGGCCTAAACTTAATTATATATAAAAAGTAGCTTCTTAATATATCTAAAAGGGTTATTAATATAGTAGGGGTAATGCTTTTAAATTATATAAGACTAGGCTAGTTATAGTCTAAGATTATAAAAGTAAAACTGCTATAATAACTCTAGTAAGTAATAGTTTAGTAAAAGGATAAGGAGATAGGCCAGGAGTGGCTTACAAACAGCGTATTTGCAAATAGAGTTAGATAAACGCGGGGTAATAGCAGGGTTTAAAGGAATTAGGTTAACTCTATTACTTTATATAAGTTAGTTAGCAAAAGTCAAATTAACCTAAAGTTAATAACAACTAGCTTAAGTAAGTTAGACTATAGTTAAACAGGAGAGATAAGAGGATATACCTTTATTAATTAAATACACGTGCTAAAGTACGTGACCAACTGACCTTATGTTTAAGAACAGATAAAGTAACATTAGTAAAAAAGCAGTAGTTTAAACTGGGGTTTTTAGCTTTTTATATTACTTTTTAAGTTATTTTTATAAAAAGTAATATTTAAAAAAGGTTTAAAGAAACTAGGATTATTTCTTTTAACTTAAAAACTATAATCTTAAAGCTTAATATATAGCTATAACCTTTAATGCCTTTTAAGTAGGCTACTTAATTATTAATATTATAAGCTTTAAAGACCTTAAAAATAGTTATTAAGACTTAATTTTAGTTTAAATACTTTAATAATTAAATTAAATATTATTATAGTAATTTCTTAAAGTTAATTTTAAAAGCTTTAAAGCTTTCT
>NW_023502805.1:0-1588 GCF_013396075.1 Fusarium subglutinans
AATTTTAACTAGCTCTATTTAACTTAGATATTAGCCAAGTACTTACTTTTCTAGCAAGCATCCTAACGTAATAGTTAGTAAAACTAAAATTGCTAAAATGCTTAAATATAAAAAGGTACTTATAGAATATAAAAATATTAGTATAGATAGTTTTGCCTAAGCTAGATATAATAAGACCTTAACAGTCCCTGTTATCCAGGTAATCAGGGTTAAAGATACTAAAAGTATCCTTTTAAATCTTCTTGCTAAAATTGCTAGCTATAGATTAAGTCATCTAAGCAGTCGTTTTGCACTATCGTTATATATAGCTATTATTATTAGATCCTTTAGATAGATTGTTCTAAGGTACTAGCAGTGTTGCTAATTGCGCTGTCTAAGGGAATCCCATAAATAGGCAATAAATAGTAATTAGCTTGGCTTAATTATATTTATTAAACGTATAACATTTATACTTTTTCTATACTTCTTCTTACCACTAGAGAAGATACTTAAAATACAAGAGCTTAGCTTAAGGATACTTTATAATCTTATTAACAATCTTAGATTAAAAGATCTATTAAGATAGCATTTATTATATAATATTTACTATATTACTATCCTAGATAGTAAACTTATTAAGAGCTTTAACAGGACACTATTCCTTTATTATATAGCAAAAGCACACTCCCTAAGCAAGGATAGTTTTATTTTATTTAATCTATTTAATAATATCTTTTTCTTACTTATACAGATTATAAAAAATTAAACATTATCTAGAAGTTATTTACAGTCTTTAACCCTATAGACCTAATTTATTATCCCCAGATTTGTTATTAAATTAAAGTTCAGGATAACTTTAACTAACAGAACGCCAAGCAGTAAATTACTAATCTTAATTAGCATAGTTATCTCCATACTATTATTACTAATTATTACTAAATAAAATATTATATTCTTAACCTAAATAGTTATCTTATTTATCCCTGTAATTTAATTATACTATTATAACAAAAACGCAATTATAATAAAAATCAAGAAAGATACTACAGTAGTTAAAAGGTATATAAACTGTAGTTACTAAAAGACTGTTATTAAATAACATTTCAAGGGATCGTAAGATAGTATAGTAGCTTAGGTAACTGTAAGTACTATATCTTAGAACTACTAATACCTATAGTAGTAAGATAACTTAATCTTAATAACACTCTTTCTTCTCTTACTAATAATCTATACTCTATACTGCCACATTCGCCTTAAGGAATCTCCAGATCCCTCTACAAGTAAGACCTCTTTACAATAAATAGTAAAAAGGCATTTTAACAAGGTATAGAATATAGTAAAGCAATTTTTACCTAATTATACTACTTTATAAGTCCCCAATGCTTATTTACGCAATATTCTCTTTCTTTATTAGTATTATAATTATAGTAAAGATCTAGCTAGTAAACAGCGCTAAACTTTAGGAAGATTTACCTAAAAAGCCTTATAAGTATATACACCTTTATAGGCTCTAAATTACAGGCATTTAGGCATTTTTACACTAAAACAAGGGATTAGGGTTTAAATCCTAATTGTAAGGTAAGGGAGTTATTTTTATATTATTTTTAGG
>NW_023502806.1:0-1582 GCF_013396075.1 Fusarium subglutinans
GTAAATTTATATTTCCCTTATTTATTTTTTTCTAGAAGTTATTTTTTAATTTTAACAGTTCCTATATTAAAGTTATATTATTAACTAATAGTATCTGCGCGTTTATTATTAGTTCCCTTATAGTATGTAATTATAAAATTAAATTTACATAGGTACTTAGTATAATATAGTTGTTATTAGTTTAATTCTTGTGTTATAGTAAAATAGGCAATATTTTTATAGTTTATAAATACCTTAATTAGGTAGTTACTTTCTTTAAGGTAGTGTTAGAATTCCTTAAAATAGTTAATAATAGCTAGGAATTCTTTATTGTAAATAGGGTAGTTAAGTTCTGCTTTATATATCTTATAAAAGTAAAAAGTAATAGGGTGTAATATACTATTATTATTTTGTTATTTAATCTGTCCTCTTAGGGTAAAGTTAGAAGTATTAGTTTTAAGTTTAACTTACTAGTTAGGGTTAAATATAATTAGAACTAGTTTGCTAGTAATAGTTTTCTTAAGCTGTTTAAAGGCTTGTTAGGCTTTTTTATTCTATTTAAACTGTATTTCCTTCTTTATAAGCTCCGTAAGAGGAATTACTACTTTACTAAAGCTTTTAATAAATTGTTAATAGTAGTTAGCAAATCCTAAGAAGGATTATACTTTTTTAATTAAGTTAGGTTGCTTTTATTTAGTAACTATAGCGATTTTTTATTTATCTATCCTTATCTTATTATATAAAATCTCATAGCCTAAATATATTACTTAATTCTAATAGAAATAGCTTTTTATAGGTTTAATAAGTATATTAGCATCTTGTAGTGCTTTCAAGACCTTATAGACATGTTCTGTGTGCTCTTTTTCTGTATTAGAGAAGATAAGGATATTATCCAGGTAGTAAACTATAAAGATATTAAGATACTCTTAAAGTATATTTATAATCATCCTTTAAAATACTATAGGGGCATTTATAAGTCTAAAAGGCATAACTAGGTATTTAAACAGTTTATATTTTATTTAAAATACTATTTTCTATTTATTACCTTCCTTAATCCTAATTAAGTTATAGGCAGCTTTAAGGTCTAAAGCTATAAAGAATTGTTTTTTAAACAGTCTGTCTTTAAGTTTAGTAATAAGAAGTAAAGGCATTTTATCCTTCTTTATAATTTTATTAAGTTACTAATAGTCTATAACTAGTTACAATTTATTTATATTTAGTTTTAAAATAAATATAATAGGGTATTCTACTAAGGATTTTAAGGTTTAAATATATCCTTTTTTAAGCATATCTTCTAACTATTCTTTTAATATTATAAGTTCTGTTTTTATAAGGTTATAAATTGGAAAGAATTTTAGGTTTTTACTATCCTTTAGAACTATTTTAATATCTTAGTATAAGTGTTTTAGGAGTTTTATTTTTAACTCTTTTATAAAGAGTTTCTTATAAATATAATACTAAATTAGTATATTCTTAAGTTATTTGTTAGATTCCTTGCTAGTAATCTGTTTTATTTATTATAGATCTTAGTTTAATTATCTAAATTAGCCTTTAAGAGTTACTATTATTTATCCAATACGTTTTATTTTACCCTTATAGTATT
>NW_023502807.1:0-1579 GCF_013396075.1 Fusarium subglutinans
ATTTTTCTCTAAATTTTAGCGGTTTTTATAATAGTCCTTTTATTACTATTAGGTCTACCCTTCTTAAGGAATTTTAATACCTACTCTTTAGAATATCTATATAAACCCTAGGACTTCCTACTTAGGGAACTCCCTTTTAGTTACAGACTTATTAGCTTCTTAATTATATAATATATATTATTAAATTCGGAAAAATTCGCTCCATTTAATGGACCTACTTTTATCTTATAAATCCTACCCTATGCCTTACTATTTGGCAGTTATAACTTTCTACTCTCTTAATACCTCCTCCTCCTCCTCTTCTATTACTATAGTATATCCTACTACTTATAGTAAATTTATTGGCTATTTTATTCAAGCCTTCAAAGCTAAAGATTAGTTTTTTATTAAACTTTTCTATATACCTTTAGCTCTATTTCTTAACCTTTACTATTAGCTTAAGGATAATATAAAGGTAATAAGTAATATATAAACTTATCTTAAGCTTAAAGTAATAATCTTTTATTAGATTTTTACTTATAGTAAAAAGTAAAGAAATACTATACTAAGGTTTAATATAAGTTAGTTAATAGTATTTTACTTTATATATTAGCTTTTATAGCCCTTTTAAAAACTTTACTTTATATTTATATAATACTTAGTAAGGCTTTTTAAGAAAATTAAACTAAATAAAAAATATATATATTTTAGTAATATCCCCAGTTTAAACCACTGCTTCTTTACTGATATTACTTTATCTATTCTCGGACGTAAGGTTAGTTAGTCACGTGCTTTAGCACGTGTATTTAATTAATAGAGGTCAATTTAACTTTCGCCAACTAACTTACATAAACAGAGTTAACCTAATTCCTTTAATTCTAACTTCAACAGAACCTTTAAACCCTGCCATTACCCCGCGTTTATCTCAGAACTCTATTCACAGACACGCTGTCCTTTACTCTTATAGTCTCAGACTATAAGCCTGGCCTGTATATTTATCCTGTATAAGCAGAAGGAAGTAGACTACACATTCAGCCTTAATAATCACATTCACTAGCCACTCTTTATACAGGCCTAAGTTACCTATTAACGCTATAATAAAAGCTGCCCTATCTATATTAAGGGGTAAGCCTTCCCTTATAGCCTTTTCTAGGTTCTTTAGTCTAGCTAGCTCCCTAGCTAGCTAGACCGGATTTATTAAATAACTAAGGCAAGCCTAATCTGTACAATAAATTATATTAATCAAGGTATAGTTAAAAACAGCTATCTTAACTAGGCTAGATAGGCTTCTTAATAAAAAGTTCTTTATAATAGCTATAGCTATTATATAAAGCTTATAATAATTATTACTATTAGCCTGCCTTAGTACTAGTTTAATTATATTAATAAGGTTATAGTTAGTTATATAATAGCCCTAATCAGTCTGCAGGCTCTGGCATACAGTAGGCATTATATTAGTAACTATAATTAATATTAATAACTATAACTAACAGGTTAGGGAATGTACTTTATAATAGATACACCAGCTACGGTATATTATAATAAAGGTTATAAAGGTTAATTAAAGATCTTATAGGTAGGATAAAGGAAGGGACCTAAT
>NW_023502808.1:0-1567 GCF_013396075.1 Fusarium subglutinans
TTTACTAATTATTATCTTTAAATTTATTAATTTAAATATAAAAAACTAAAGAATTATAATAGCTGGCTATGCAGGGCTATATTAGCCTTTTATGCCTGTATTAGCCTTTTATGCCTAACTAAGCTTGCTTAGTTAGCCCCCTCCCCGGCTCGAGCTAACGGGTAGAATAGGGCGCTCAGGGTCATACAGGCATGCTTCGCCGGGCTAAAGAAAAAGAAATGTGCCCGACTTGTCCGACTCCCACAATAGGCAAAGGCACAATTTCATTATGTTTCTTTTGTTCCATCAATGCGGACACCCTCGTCTGTTGGACATCATCGTGGGCCATATGCATATCAGACTTACAGTATTCATATCGGGCAAAATAACGCGGGTAGATATCTCCGGCAAGTTTGTTCCTACCACAAGACTTGCAACACCGGTATTGATCCGTCAAAACACACACCAACTCAACGTAGTTACACCGCCCTCCTTCGCTTCGAGCTCGTGGCGTTAGACCAGAAGAGAAAGTTCCAACGGCCGGGATCTAACGCTAGAGACAAATCGTCGATTCAAATGTGCCGAGATGGTCGATTCTGGGTGGTCAGCCAATGGTCAAGTAACGGTTAGTCGACTGTTACTGGCTAGAGGTTTGCTAGGCCCTGCCTACATGAAGAAGCTGTGCTGTGACTGCGACTGTGACTGTACGACGCAGGACGGTAGCCAATGTCGTCAGGGGCTAGATCTCGAACATTGTGGCTATCCCCTGCGCCGAAGGGATGTCTCCTACCTAGTGGGCCAGGCATTCATGTGGAAGCGATCATGAGATCCCCACGATGCGGCGTCGTGCACGGCTGGAGGTAGAGACCAATTCGAGCCACTGGCAGCCCGTCTTCGCCCACCATCAGCCTCAATTGCGTGTCTTTGAGTTGCAACTAAGCCTTCCTTGGACAAGCCACGACACGCTGGATACTGAGAATCGGATTGGGCTCTGTGGGCCGGCACAGCTAGATCTCACACCGTGGCAGGCTAGAGAGACTAGAAGCCTAGAACATCGTCTACTGCAGCGAAGGCTTGCGAGGTGGTCTGATGTCGATCACTCTGTGGGACTACAGTAACTGCAGTAAGGTAATCATTACGCGGTAGTTGATCAAGGCAAGCTTACGGGTAATCCTTGAGCACTAATGTAGCCATCCAGCCTTCCCCGAACTGACGCCCACAGGCTCGCCGCCTGCACACGACCATGCAGTTGCACAAAACAGCCATTGTTATTGCATTCATTGCATATGATAAAGAGGCAACGGGCGAGGATCTTGAGGATGGGGGTGCGTAGCTGATCAGGTTGAAATACATCAGCTTTTGCTGTTACACAGCCAGCTCATCAGACACTTATGGATTCTTACATATTTGTGAACCCTGAGCAGTCACTGACTGACCTTGGGTTTCATTCCCTTCAAACCTAGGCAACTACAATACGTACGAACGACGAGAACAATGCTTTCAAGACTTTGCAGTGTGTACAATAGTAGGTTCCATCCCTCTGAGGCCCAGACAATACTGTAGTCCAGGGCGGTGGGAGTAGCTGGGG
>NW_023502809.1:0-1558 GCF_013396075.1 Fusarium subglutinans
TTTATATTTATATTAATACTAATATTAAAAATCTAGACCTTAACTAATAGCAAAGACTTTTAATCCTTTAAATTTATACTTAGATTATTATTAAATATAATAAAATTTATCTAGGTTAACTCTAAAGCTTTAGGCTAGGTATTATTATATAACCTATTAATAACCTCTATAAGTAATTTAATATTATCTCCAGGGTAAGCATATAGTAAAGTATAAGGCTTAAGGTTTAGCTACTTATTAAGATACTCTTAAATAATATTTATAACCTTACCTTATATACTCTAGCTAACCTTAGTATTATTATAAGCTACTATTTTCTTAGTAAGAGAGTAAAGGTAAGAGTTAGGGAATTAAAGGATTTATATATAAACTAGCTTTTAAATACTAAAATTGCCTTTTACTTTATATACTAAGTAAGGCAAAATAGGTATTTTATAGTATTCTATTTAGGCTATTTTACTTATTATATTATAGTTTACTAGGCTATTCTTCCTATTATACTTTAGATTATAGTAAGTCTTAGAAAAATATCCTTTCTTAGTATAGTACTAGTATAGGTATTATTATCCTTAGTTAGTATAGTTTGCATTTACCCTTATATTATACTTTTCTTCTATTAGATTATTTTATTTAATAGCTATAAAATAAGTCTAGATTGCAGTATACTAAGGCTAGGATATTATCTAGTTTATAGCCCTTTTATCTAACTATTTAGTAAGTATATCTTATACTATATCTTAAATCTTACCTTTAAGTTTACTAATAGTATTAATATATATCTTCTCTATAAGGTAAGTAAGGTTATTTATTATAGCTTTTATAACTATCTTCTATTCCTTTTTAAGAACTAGCTTAGGGACTATCTTTATAGATTTTACTTTAGCGCTTTATAGGGTTATTAAAATATCTTTAATATCCTTAAGTTAGCAATAGTTCTTAGCTTTAAAGATCTTATTATTAGCTATCTATCTAATTATTTAAGTAAAATTACTATAAGGCATAGCTTTTATTTTATCCTAGCTCCTTTTAAACTAAAAAGAAACCTTATCCAGGACTTCCTAATATATAATATTCAGGACATTCTTAAACTAGGTTATTATTACCTTATAGTTAGGTTCTAGCTTCTTAAACTTAAACTAGTAGCATATTAACTATTTAATTATTTAAGGATAGTTATTTAAAAGCTACTCTAGGTTTAGCTTTTTAAGCTTAGCCTTTAGGCTATTAAAGGTAGTATTATCCTTAGCTATAAATATCTCTTTAAGGTTTTTCTTTACCTTTTCCTAGCTATAGCCTTTTTTACCTCTTCCTAGCTATAGCCTTTATAAGCTTAATATATATTATTAATAAAGGAAAGAATAGTAAGGGTTTTTATAATTATTATACATTTTTCTTTAAGCATATTAAAGTTATCTATATAGTATTTAAAGTAATAGAGGTAGTTAGTAATATTCTTTCTATTAAAGACCTTAGTATATAGGGCTATATTACTAATTATAGTATATAGCTTATAATAGTCCTAAATAGCTATAATAAGGGCCTAGAACTAGGTAGTAGT
>NW_023502810.1:0-1552 GCF_013396075.1 Fusarium subglutinans
AAGAATAATATAAGTACTAATTACTATATCTTTATTTAGCTAAAAGGCTAGTTTTTTATATAAAGCTAAAAACTATATACTATTTAAAATAAGCTTATAAAAGTATATAGAATTATAACTATTAATATTTTATATATAAAATAAGTTAAAAATAAATAGGTAGTTAGACTTATTAGTAAATACCTTTTTAAATATAGTAGGTAATATTATATTCTAAATAAGTGTAAATACTATAAAGAAATTAAGTAAATAGTATACTTATATTATTAAAAATATACCTATAAATATACTTATTAGTAATAAGAGAATTAACCTAATAAAGTGCATTAAGATAAAAATTAAAGCCTAGATAGGCCTTAAGCCTATAAGAGCGCAGATTATAAGAAAATCTAATAAAATTACTAGAAAAGCAGGTATTATTACCTCCTTTACCTAGAAACTATAAACCCGCTTTACGCTCTTTAGTATAAGCTAACTTTTAAAAGTTTTAGTACTAGCTAACTTTTAAAAGCCTTAACTAAAAACACCTAACCCTAATAGTATAATAACTACTAAGAGTATTACTTTTTATTTAACTATACTAGGACCTTTAAGTATAAAAATTATAAATAAATAAGATATAATAATAAAGTATATTAATACCCTAATACTATTTAATATACTAACTACTAAGGACTATATAGGGCAGACTTTAAAGACTGTCTAGTAAAGCCTTATAGAACCCCTTAGGGCATAACTAAAAGACTTAGTAAGAAAGAACTATATAAATAATAGGAAAGGCATAGGCTCTTTAAAATAGCTAACCTAGAGGTTATACCGTTAATACTAGCTACTGCTATCTAATATAAAGGATTATTCTTAATTACTAACCTACAGATATATAGATAAGTAAGTCCCCTAATAATACTAACCCCTTATATGTAATAAGTATATTAAGAGGGATATACTAATAGAAAGATAGATAACCTATTACGGTCTTTTAAGTAAATATTAGTAAAAGCAGGCTATTATATAATATAGTACTTACTTTAGTATATAGTAATAGCTATAATATTATTATACTATAAAAGCTATAGACTTTTATTATAGAAAAAAAGTATAAAATAAAGAAATATACTAAATATAGTATATATACTTTAGTTTACTACTAAAAGGACCTAATAAAAAGACCTAGGATTATAATATATACTCTTAATACTAGCTAGCTAATAAGGGAATAACTTAATTATAAGCTTAGTAAAGATATAGTTATAGTATAAATAGGAAATATATCTTTTACTAACTTTTACTGTAAACCCTAAATAAATAAAGCACTAGATATACTAATAGTAAGACCTATTAATAATAAGGCTATTATCCTAGGTAACTTTAACGCTATATACTACTTATCTACTTATAATAGGCTATAGAGATAAGAAATAAAGGAAATAATATTACTAAATAGGTAGAAAATAAAGGGCTTATACTTCTTAACTTCCTAAATAAACCTACTAATTTATATAGTAATACTATAAACCTAGTATAGTTAAATATTCTAAAAGCCTTAGTAACT